>NC_139803.1:16425337-16487837 GCF_963457635.1 Microchirus variegatus
TCAGCACGAGTCACACCTTTTGCCAGATGAATAACAGAATGACCGCATGTCAAAAAAGTCTCTCCCTGACAACCTCCTCCACAGGGAGAGACACCAGCACTGTGTTTATGGTGAAATCAACCTTTCCGAAATGTAATGTAGTCCAAAAACAAAGAGGAATTTTTCAGAGCCACTCGCACACGCAAAGAAAAACAAGCGCACTCACACATGAGAGGCCAGAGAGAGGACGTAATGCTGTTACTAAGTGAGAACTTTGCTGGATGATGTCTGCGTCACAGATGCGCTGCTTTGATATTGATAAACCATTGAGGAGATTAACCTCATGCCAGACCTTTACAAACACTTAATTATTCATTTGGATTCTATCAATAAAAGGCCATGAGGGCCCCGGTTTAATATGCACCAACCAAAATGTCCCATACATGAAATGCATTGAGAGCTGCAGACATGGCATGGCTGCGTTAGAGGATCCTATTAACGTTTGTCTTTCATCAGTAGCTTGGCTATTTAGCAACACTTTGCACTTCATTCATGCTAAATTGGAAAAAAAATAGAACGGAAGGGGTTTGTTATTTTGGTACGATTCCGAATGGAAACGCAAAAAGACAAATCATACTGTACTAAATTGAATTATTCCATAATGATTTGCTCTCTGGATTTTGGTGTGGGGAATTAGAGGCAGGAAAAAAGCTGTCCAAGATAAGTGTTTTTAAGAGATCATTCACTTAATCAGGCTTAGGTTTTAAGGTGAGCCTTAATGTGTTTATCCTTGTGTCCCTGCTGGCAGCCATGCCTCAGGCTATTTACAGTGATATCAGCTCTGACTTTGTGTCCGTACCTCATACAACCCCTACTTCAAAAATCCTGAACTATCACTTTAAGCTGCTGGCTGGATTGAATTAAAGGACATTCCCAGTTTCCTTCAAGGCCCATAGCTTTCCTTGTTTACGGTCAATCAGCAGATATTCATTAACTTCCCATAATACTGGAACACATATGTCGCTGTGGGCAGAACCGAACAACCAAGCATGGACATAAGCAGTAAACGTTGACTTTTTTATGACGTTGTTTATTAACCATAAATGGGTGTCAGTCAAGCCAGTCTGATGGCGTCAATCAAAAGCAGGTCTTTCTGAACATCTTATCGCATACACTGTAAGACGGGTCTAGTTAATAGTGGATATTATTCATGTGATGCATCACTGGCGTGTTTACACGCCTTGTCTTTGCAGAAAGAGCGTGGCTGCATTAGCATGGCTTGCCCTGCTTTGAGTATAATCAGTGCTCTTCACAAGTATCGGGGAACAATATGGTTGCAGTCCAGCCTCAACGAGCAGCAACACGTTGCACTTTCATTGGGCTTCCTGCCGTAGCATAGCAACAATTGCCTGGTAGCCTGCTTCGAGGTATGGCGCCGCTTCAGATCCTTGTGTTTTCAAAGCCTTCATTCTCATCAGTGTGGCGAGTGAGTGGCGTAAATGTACACTGAAGTTGAACCTTCATTTTCCTGAAAGGCTTGTCAGGTGCACTGTTACACCGTGGGGATATGAGGTCTGACCTGCCAGTGTGATCGTATCAGTGTGTAAAACCATGTCGAACAGTAGATAATCGTGCATCACAGCCAAACTGAATTGTCTAACACATGCAGATCCGAGCTGATATTCACCTGCTCCCAAACAAAAGTCATAAATCTACTGGCAGATTCTGATTTCTCATAGGAGAGAGGGCATTAAATATGTAATAATTACATATTTTAAATTTAAATGAATTTAAAGGGGACATATTATACCCTATTTCTCCAAAATTAACCTAGTTCCCTGGTGTCCTAATGAACATGTCTGTGACATGCTTTGGTCAAAATACCATAAGAATGAAGCGCCACAACAGTTCAATCACCCTGCCAAAACAGCCCTGTTCGGAATGCTCGGTTTAATAGTATCTCTTTAGGTCCACCTTAAAAAAAAAAAGTAAAACGAAACTTAAGGGGCAGGAAATTACATCAGCCACATAGGCTACTGGGAGCTAACAGCAGTTAGCATTTGGAAAAGTGATCATTTGCAGGCTCTAGGAGGCACATTGCCGTCATATATAACATGTATCCACTGGACAGATAAATCATGAGGCTGGAAGTTTGTGTATACCGTTGCCCTCGCCAGCACTCTCGAGTAGCTGTTAGCTATATGAACAGACAGACTATGTACAGTATGATATGATTCTGTGCTTTATAAATAAAATGTAATTGAGTTGAGTGACACAACAAAGGAGCAAAATATTAGAATGAAATATATCATATGATAATAAAGTGTAAAAACTGTAATGACATACTCTAGAGCTATATATATATATGTATATATATATACATATATATACTTTTTTTGAAGTATTAGAATGATTAGAAAGGTATTTCACTATACCAGTGTTTGAAGTATACAGTATGTGAGGAAGAGGAGGATGATGAGATAGCAAATTCGCTTATTGGTAATAAATTTAAGTATGTCGCTGAGGTTGTCCGGCCTATTTACGCCCCTTATTTTAATGCTGGCGATAATAGTTT
This sequence comes from Microchirus variegatus, assembly GCF_963457635.1. NCBI lineage: Eukaryota > Metazoa > Chordata > Actinopteri > Pleuronectiformes > Soleidae > Microchirus > Microchirus variegatus. Next base: position 16,427,892 of record NC_139803.1, read on the forward strand.
TACTCTTGACAGCTCAACATCTTCGCAGCTGGTACTTGGTATGAAAAGTTTGAGATCCACTGCTCTAGCCTAAGTAGAAGCATAAAAAAAAATTCAATACATTTGCAGTCCAGTCAATTTGCGTGAGACACGTACTAATCGTGAACTTGCGTGGGGAAAACATTTAATTTAACACATGATTTAAACATTTCATCTGTGACAGATTTGAGGGTTTTTAATGGATATGAACAGCAAGAGGAAGCCAGTGACTGGGAGGCACCGATGCATTAACCATGTGATACTATTTATATCAAAGGAGCAAGGGTGACCCAGTAACTCACATGTGTTATGCAACATGTGAATGGAGAAAAAAAAAGAAGAATATGGTACATGCACATCTCTGAGGCTTGGATCTTCTTGTTATAGATGCCAATTACAGTTAATTGCAATAATCGGGGAACACTATTGTGAGTGAGAGCAACTATGGAGGGGATTAGAGACTGAGCATGCTCAGAGACTGAAGGAATCTTTGTACCATGTCATCAAAATCCACATTCCATTCCATTGTGCACTGACACTGCTCAACAATGGCTCCTGCCAACATCACCACGTGGGAGATGGATTGCTTTCAAAGAATACATGCGGAGTATGTGGACAAGTCTGCAGATTTAGCAGTTATCCACCACGCATTTATTCTTATCTTGGCACCTCCACACAGGGAAAAGACTGGCTACAACAATGAGAACACATTGAAACGGGATTTCCAACTATTTTGGGCCAGGGAGAACCTCGTTCATAATCTAACTCCAAACTTACTACCATTGTGAGATGCTGTACAAACTCTGCCATGTTGGGGTTTCCCTCTCTTATTAACTGTGACGTGTCAAGGAAGCCGTTGCACTTCACAGTGATACAGCAGAGCATCGTGTGCACAGACTGTGATAAAACAAAATTGACTGAGCCCTCCTGTTTGAAAAGTGAAGCCCATGAAGTAGGACACACCTAGCAGTTAGCCACCAGGGGGCGCCTCCAATGGTAGCAAAAATAAATCAGTTGGAAAACAGTAGTGTTTGCTGGTCTTTTATTTATGCATACATTTTGCCCTCCATTCCTTTTGTAGAAAATGCTCTGTGACGCTATCATACAGCTTGGTGTCTTTTCCAGGGATTTTAACCCGGAATCCAAATGCTTAAATGGCCATCAGGGCGAGATTACTTAAAGGGGACACATTATGCAATATCAACTTTTTAATCATTTAAATCCTTATATTTGGGACTCTAGGAGAATCAGTCGACAAAGTGTGAAAAAAGATGACTCAATCATGTTTTTGTGTTCCTCCTCAATCTAAGTACAGGAGATGAAACGCGTTGTTGACTTTCGCACTCATTGGAACGTCACAATGCGCTAAATTCCTGGAATTGTTGTAATTGACAACTTTTCCAGTGGATACATGTTATATATGACAGCAATGTGCCTGCTGGAGTCTGCAAATGATCACTTTTCCAAATGCTTTTCCCAGTAGCCTCTGTGGCTGATGTCATTTCCTGTCTGTTAAGTTTCATTTTACTTTTTTTAAGGCTGACCTTTAAGGTGGACCTAAAGAGATACTTCTAAACCGAGTGTTCTGAACAGGGCTGTTTTGACTGGGTGATTGAACTGCTGTGGTGCTTCATTCTTATGGTATTTTGACCAAAGCATGTCACAGACATGTCCATTAGGACACCAGGGAACTAGGTTAACTTGGAGAAATAGGGTATAATATGACCCCTTTAAACAGTTGTAGCCCCTTGTGTTTTGGGTGTATGACTTTGACCTGCTGATGGACCTCCACTTGTTGCCATTAATGACAACAGATTGTACAGCTGAGGTATTACACTATCCAACTCCATTGTCTTTAAAAAAAAACAACAACTCGCAAATCACACAGCTTTCTAGCTGGCGACTTCTTACGTGATGTAAAACACGAATAAGCATTTTCCTACAGAGTTAATGGTCTTGATGGCCCGTTTCAGGTCTTCTTCAATGGTATATAATGTCAATTTTGTAAAATATGTTTCCATTAGAGGAAGTAGATGATGAAGTATGGCGCATACGAGTTGACACCTGAGAGCTATTGTAAGGTCCAGTGGGTGCCCGGTTGCAGATAACTTCTGTGAAACTGACATGTCGCCGGCCATATTTCTAAAGATCTCAAGGTTTCACAGTGGGAGTTCATTTCGCAACCAGAAGACTATGTCTCGTTTGTTGATAAAAGACTATTTGTGCTGCAACTCCGCTCTGGAAACTCATCACATTTTCTCAGCTCAGTTTCAGACATGAAAGCATCCAGAGATCTGATTTATTTTTATTTTTTTTACCTTTATGTCTTCTTGCCTGTTAGTGCAAAAGTTTATAGTATTTTGCTCGTTCTTTTTCAGACCCCCAAGCTATCGGTCATGGTACCCCAGGAAACCGTTGCATTAAAACACCAACATGAAGGATGTCATGACATCGAGTGATGATGTTTCAGACTGCAACCCACAAAAGTGCCCTCTCGACGACCTTCACTTTCCACGTGTGCAGACGACACTACTTGGACTTTCAAGTAATGTACAATCATGAAAGACCCTCTCTAGAGTCAGTGTTTGTTAGAATCACTCCCTATCATAGTAACTCATAAAACACAACCATTCTTAGTTTCATATAATGAAATCTAATGAAATATATGATTATTACGTATATTCCATTTATTCCAATAGAGGCCCTAAATCCTACACACTGGTCCTTTAAGCCACTTTATTCTCAACCTGATGATTAATTTGCATTTAAATCACTGAATCACAGGATAAGATGAGATGCACCCCCTTTATTGATTTCCTGAAGGGGATTTTAAAACCATTCTAGCATCAGTCAGGTCAAGAAAATACTACGAATTCAAAGATGGAGGCTCACTGTGTGTAACTAGGTTGTCAGGGCTATGCCGAATCCTCGGCGGCCATGTCAAATGGTGTGTCACGTTTGGTGCTAAATCAACATTATTTCATTCAGTGACACTGTCAATGAATACATTAATACACAGGTGGCAGGTCTGCGGCTGCGATGAGGCTCTCGCACTGGGGGAATTTGCTTTACTCATTAATAGGTGATATCAGGTAGTGCTGAACGTGCGTTATATTCTAGATTAATGCATGATACTGTGTTATGCTATAGTCCGGAGTGAATGCAAGAGATACGGTTTTATCGTATTAAACCGAAATGCCGACATCTGCTGTTCCTAAAACTAAAAAATACCACCTTTAGCCATTTCCGTATGTTTTGTATTGTACATGTTAGGACAGTTACGTGGTTTCCAGAAACTGCTTGGTGGCAAAGTTGTGATTTCTAAAAAGACGTTGGTAATATCGTGAATAATAACATCCCTGACCAAATAAATATAAGTCATGTCATCTTCTTCCTAAGTGTGGCCGCACAGTAGTAGTAGTGAGTGGACCTCCATATCATATTGGATTAATGTTTGCACTCATTCATAATTAAATCTCTTTGAAACAGATTTATAACCATCCGTGAAATCTGATCATAGGTGTGTACATGTTCTCTCCTGGGTTGCAGCGAGTATGAATCGTTCATGCTTGTCTGAATCTTGCAGATCATGTGACATTAAAGTGTTGTTTTCGAAACCGCTTACTCTCCTACACCAAAGTCCATAGAGTTAGTCGAAAGCTGGCAACATGTTCTTAAAACATAGTAGTCTTAAGCAGATGAGATTTTCTGTCTATGTTTTCCGTGTCACAACCACCCTTCAAAAAACCCTTCAAGTATTGCTTTAAGTACCATGTCATGGTCAATCACAGTGATGCCCTTTAATGTTCACTATGTGATACTGATTCCATTCTAATTTAAATTTCCACATTCTGTCATATTGCTTGGGGGGGGGTGAAGACAGCCCTGTTAATGGGGTCATGAGCCACGTCTTTTTCCATGAACCACCACACAAGTGCATAATTAATTTCATTAATAATTAAAAAAATTTTCATTTCTCGTAAGATTCACACTTAGAAACCAGAAATCCTAAATCAAGTGCTCTGTTTTCTACTCCGTCACTTCCTATCCGTTCTGTAATGGAGCTGTGACATCACTCATGTGGGAGGAACACAGTGAATTCTCCTTATGTCTGCGTGTGGGGTCGGTTGCCGATAGCAACACATGTGAGACTATAGACTGAGGCTGTATGAATTGATTGACTTTGCTATTTGTCAGAGTGCTCGTGGCCCTGATAATGGTGCGGAGAACTGATGATGATAAAGCAAAAGCAGCGTGTGGTAAATCCCTGACATGCCACATCTCTTTTTTTTTTACATGTTTCATTGCGAAGCCATCATAGCAGAAACGGCTCAGCTGTGCCTCGGCTGCTTGTCTTGCTTTTGTCCCACTGACACCACAGTGGTGACAGCATCGGGTCTACTCCTTTAAATGAGCCTTTGCGCATAGCCTTCGAATCATCCACAACTGCATCAGTGCTGGCTGGGGTTGCCTAGCAACTGGACAGCACAGAGATCCCTGAAGAAAACCTCCTCCTCTGTATAAAACACAAGCTTGTGTGATTCTTGAAATTGTGACGTGCGGGGGTTAGCAATTTCAAGCAAGGATGTTTATGTCTCAAACACAAAGGCTCGAGTCCTGTTTGTTGATACGCAGCTGAATAAAATACATATCAAAAATTAGCAAATACAATATTGTGTACATGTTTTTCGTTATCTCTTCAGGGCCTTTAAAAAACGGACTTTTTCATGTATAGTAGTTATCCTGGGCACCAAAGCCTGGTCCTCATACATCATAGTCTAATTTATGAGGATCTGTTTAGAAAGATGAGGTTAGCTAAGGTAAGGCATTGACTGGTGCTAACGGTTAGGGGTAAGCCTCTGGAAGTCAATAACAAATATACTTTCACAAACTTTAGGATCTTTTCTGGTACAAACACTGATCTTTTCACAACCTGTAGTCCACATGGGGACCAACACCTGGTCCTAAGGAGGCAGCAACTCCATTCAGAGTTAAGATTATGTTGGGTTTAAGTTTGGGGTTAGCATTATGTGGTTATGTTTAATGTTAGGGATGAGAGTCAATGCAGAGTCCTAACAAGTGTAGTGTCAGAAGTTGTGGGATTGGAAACACTGATCTTATCAGAACCTGTAGTCCACATGGGGACCAAAACCGGGTCCCAGTACGACAGACCCTATTTTGTGAGTTAAGATGAACAGTGGCTGGGTTAAGTTTGAGGTAAGGGCATTAACTGATAATGGTTAAGGTTAGAGATGGGTTTTGTTTAAGTGCGTGTGCGTGCTTGAAATGCATGGAGACACCACACACACACACACACACACACACTCACACTCACACGCGCGCGCACTCCCAGCATGCTAATGGATCCCAGACAGACAATCCAGCGCATGAACAGGCTGTCGCGCAGGAATTCACCTTAGGTGTCCCCCCCCCCCTCTCTCTCCACCCCTAATAGATTATTATTATTATTTGAATTTTAAATAAAAACGGGGGGGAAAAAACAACGCAATAGGAGAGAGAGAGGGAGAGAGAGAGCAAGGCGCACACACAGAGCGAGAGATCGGCACAGAGAGACGAGCTTCCCTGTGATCATGTCTCTCTGTGGCTGCTGAGTGTCTGTCATTCGCTCAGTGTTGGGAGGAGAACACTCGTGGACCATGTTCACGCGCTCAGACGCCCTTTAAACGCTGGACGGCGGAGGCACGTGCACGGACCGTCCAGATACTGTAGATCTCTCTTGTTTTGTTGTTGTTGTTGTTGTTGTTGGCATATTTGATATGAAACCCGACGCCGTGATGGTGATCCATGCATTTTTGCCTATGAGGAGCAATCCATATTTTCTCGGCATGTAGTTTTTTTTCTTCATCCTTTTTTTTTTTCCCACCGGAGAGGAGTGATATAGGCTCCTCTGACGTCTGCATCAGATATTACCCACTGCTTTTTCAATGTGCATTTTCCCCTCAGTGACTTTGCGCTGATCTACATCATCAGCATCAGCAGCTGCGAGAAGAGGAGTGAGAAAGAGAGAGAGAGAGAGAGAGAGAGAGAGAGAGAGAGGGAGAGGAGGAAAAAAAAGAGGGGAATTAAGATTTCATTTTTCTTTTCCTTTTTTTCCCCCCTGATCAGCAGCTCTATAGCAAATATCTTTGAACAACATCACATAGTGGAATAGTCTGGCGCCACAGCAGCAGCAGCAGCAGCAGCAGCGTCGCTGGAACCATGCCTCTTCTGCAGATTTGGACTGGGAAATTTCATCCACCGATTTGAGGCGGCTGCTCTCTCATTCATGCACCGCGTTTTTGTTTGTTTTATAGTGGAGAGAGAGAGAGAGAGAGAAAAAAAATCCTTGTCATTCATGAACCTGCTGTGAATGCTGCTTTATTTTTATTTCTTTTTTTGTTTTGTTTGTTTGTTTCAAAGAAGAGCAAGATGTCTGATCTGGTGGTGTTAGTAGAGGGGCTCTGTGACCTGCACGGATTTCCATAGCTGGGTAAAAAACAGCGGGGGCCAATTACGAGATTTAGTCTTTTCGAAATTGAAAGCAAGACGCCTGTTTAAGATGAAGACATCGCATGCGTAGATGTAGGCTTCTTCATTTGACATTTTTTTTAAAAGAAGAAGAATTCTTATTCTTTTTTTTCTTCTTTTTTTTTGATTGCCATTTTGTTACTTTGTGCATTTTTTTTCCGGGGGGGAGGACCACTGCACTGGTTGGATTATAGAAACTATATCCAAGGATTTGTGGAGATGTTGGGTCGTCAAGAAGATAAATTATGTGGAATTTTCTCTGCTGTGGCGGCTTTGTCCTTCGTATGCTTTGTTCAAAGGTAAGGAAACGCAACAGCTTAGGATTTAAAAATGTTAAAATAATAATAATAATGATAATAATCACACAAATATATGTTATAACAAATCAATGAAAGGCTTGGACCGCGCAAATCGCATTGACGGGGTTCCCGGGCCCACTTATTAGGGGCAGTGCTGTCAATATATATATATATATGCTCTATAATAGACGGTGCTGTGGCGCTCGCGAGCGTAAAAACATGCGCGTGCATGATGTCGGTGTCAAACCTATTGTGAAACATCACCTACTCCCTCCATCAAAAACGGGAGATGTGCACGTATGCATATAATGGTGGCGACTTTTCGGCATGACAGCACAGGGGTTGTCCCCTAATTGGATCAATCATTCGATCATCGATTGATTACGCCATAAGCAGCCCCCAGATGTGCTATATGGTGTTCTATTGTGACGAGGCCTGTGCTGATGTTTCATCTCAAATGATCCATGACATGAATCAAATTAGGAATAGCAAAAAAAATAAAATCATCACCATCATCATCATCATCAGCTGCTGCTGCTCCTCTCCAGACAGCACAGACAACAGCCTGTTAGATTTCAGTGCAGGCCCTGCATAATATGCATGTTTACAGAATGATTTAGTGCACAAGCCTTAATGAAGCTCATCACAGTGTGTCAGAACCTCCTGATCAGTGCTGTGAACAATAAAAAAAAAAACCTTGTGGCCCATATAATCGTCCATGTCTGCAGTCCTTCCTCCTGTGCAGCCTCACTTCTGACATGTCAGACCTGCCCGCTATTGTTTTGACGTTTGGATTCCATTTATGATCGACTGACCAGTGGTTTCCAATCCTTTTTTTTTCCTTGAGGGAGAGCCATATTTTTAGGATTGTATACAGTGAGGGTCCCTCCCTCCCACACATATACACACATACATACACTTACAATGAAGAGGAGAGAATAATAGCATCTTAAAATGCAGTCCATACTCCAGACTCCCAAAATGATAGGCCTCCCCGCATTAAGTGTAAGGATTCAGGATTCTCTTATTCTTTACTGTGTTGACTGTATACTTTCCCATCTTTTATAAACATTGCACTTTTGTGATATAAGGCCCGTAAAATTCATTTGGAAACCCTTAAATTGAGTTGTGAGCGCTCTCTAAAATGAACTAAACGCTGAGTCATCTCTATTTTACACAAATTATTACACTGTACAGTGGGGGGTGTGGGGTTGGTTGGGAAACTCTGGATTCGTGGATTGCGTTGTTATTTATGCCATGCTCAAAAGTATGCAAATCCTAATTGCTCCATAAGATAAGGCACACACAGAAACATGACTGTTGCAGTGGTTTATTCAATATTCCAGTATTTCAGTTCAATGAAAAGGTGTAGTGATTGTTTTGCAGCTCGGATTTAAACAAAAACCTTCTCTTTAAAGCTTGGCAGATTCAGCACACATGAAAGAGCATTTTGCTATATGGCACACTCTTTTTGACATCATAAATAGACGAAAATTCAAAGTCATTCTCAACTTCTCTGAGCTCACACATCCTCCTGGAGTGCGCATATGGAGCTTTGTCTTTTGTTCAATCGTACACTTCGACTGATCCCCATGACAATAATGTCCCTCAATGACAAATAATAAGGGTGTAATCCTGCCTGTGTTTCAGCTGTCACCGCTCCTCTCTTGTAGTGTAATGATGCTCTCAGGTGTCAGACCCACAAGTCCTGTAGCACTGGCCAGCTTGATGAACAGCTGCACTGCCCATGAGCTAATTGAACGGTGCTTCCCTGGCTCAGCCGAGGGCTAGTGCGTCTGTCTGTCGGGGCGGGGGGGGGGACAGTTTTAACCATGGCTTCTTCCTCTCACACTCTCGTCGAACCCTCTCCCGCGACAAGAAACCTCAGCTGGAGAGCTGCTCTCGGGTCAGGTGAAGCAGGTCACAGCACCCATGTTATATGTGTCACTCAGACTATGTGCAGACTGCAGATTGTAGTGTGTCTCCATGCCTAAGACCAATGAGGCCTGACATTATGATACAAGGCTGTGCTATAATCCCCAAATTTAAATATATGCATATTTAAGGTGTATTGTGCACTGCGTTCCTCCAGTAGGCTAGCAATGGTAGCATTCCCGCACACGACTGAGGTGTCTGGTTTAACATAGTTCTTGCCAAACTTGCAAAACATCAATGTCATTCACTGTGGGTTATTTAATCCTTAAGGTTAAGTAAAAAGTACACTTTTGAAGTCTTCTTAAAATTAAATTCAGTTACTTTGGTTGTATGGCTGCTAACAACCAAAGTAACTGCTATGGCTAACCCTAACCCATACATTTGTGAGTATAGAAATGGTAGCTTTACCTGCTAATTCTGTCCGTTCTACGTATATGGTTTGTAAGGTGATGGCTTTTTGTAGAGTTAATAAAATTGAACCCTTCTCCACGCTAGCAGTGTTAGGTCTTCTTAAGACTATTTTAGAGTGTCAGATATAACATTTCAAATCAAACCGAGAAGGCTAGTTGATTTACCATTGTGCTAATTTATATGCTACATCCTACAACCAAAATATTAGCATTAGCTTGCCTCGTTAACGACTCATTTATAAAATTATACCTCAAACAGTTATTAAATAAATTTGTTTGTTTTTCTTTGCCAGATGTTAAGATTGAAATGACAAATGTATGCTGTTCATGTGGCTAATGTTAGCAAAGTTTCTAGCATCAACATCTTTTTCATTGAGGTTCACCATTTGCTTCTGAAAAACCCTTCCCCGGGGGAAAGGGTTCTTGGTAACACTAATGGTTCCAGTAAGAACCATTCAAAACCTCTTTCCCGAATAAAGGGTTTTAAAAGGGTTCTTGGTGGAACCCTCCAAAAGGGTTCCAGGTGGAACCTTAATAAAAAAGGTTCCACCTGGAGCCAAAAAGGGTTCTCCTATAAGGACAAGCCGAAGAACCTTATATGGTTCTACTTAGCACTTTTATTTCTATATAAGTTCCACCTGGAACCCATTTGGAGGGTTCTTACTGGAACCATTAGTGTTACCAAGAACCCTTCAAAAACCCTTTATTCAGGAAATGGTGAACAGCCAGTGTAGCAATGTGTGAACACCTAAACCTTGTTTGTATAGAGTCTGCTGATTTACATTCTTTTCTATAATTGATGAGACTCTTTCTAATATTGATAAATGTTTTGGATTGACACCTGTCGCTGTGTAACTGCTCACTGGTCACAGCCAATCCTACTTCCAAAAAGCACTTTTTTTTACTTTCCAAAACAATGCAATACAATTATATCAATGCAAGTTGGCTAGTGTGTGGGGGTGTTCTGTTAACTATTAGGTGGTGACTGCCAAGAATGCAAGCATAAAACAACAAACAAAGACTGAGAATGAGACAGACACGTTCACTGCTTTGCATGAACTAGTAAACATGGAGGGATGAGTCTAATGTCGGTGTAAAACAGGCATCGTGTGCCGTCCTGTGGTCGTTTTTCCCAGGATTCATCATACAGTACGTGTGCAACAGAGAAACAAAATGTCTATGTGGTTTAAAATGCCTACCTTTTTTCTGCCCTCAGCTCCTCCACTGGAAGCACTGGAATGTCTCTGGCCAAGACCACCGTGGACAAACTGCTGAAGGGATATGACATCCGTTTAAGGCCTGATTTTGGAGGTACGTGCTGCGACTGCATCTGTTTTTGCTTCTTTTTTTTTTTTCTTGAGGGCATTTACAATTCCAGCTTTATGCACTGGGACACCGTGTTTATGAGACGTTTCCCTGAAAACTATCGCGGTCCTGTGGCAAAATACAGGAAATGGCTATCATTGAACATGTGTAGAACACTATGTTTTGAAAAAAAGAAAAACAGATAGTGATTGTATTGATTTGCAGATTAGGGAAAACACTTTTGCCCCATTAATTTTTATTGGAAATTGCGCATCTCGTGCATCTGCTTCTAAGAATAATGGGATTTTGATAATTGCTAAAAATAGAAGGTGCAGGGGAGTGACAAGTCATTAGTTTATGTCATTTGGGCTGACTGTTTTACTGAAGCTATTCAGAAGGGTCCAATTATGTATTACAAATGTACCGGAGCAATTATGCTCTTCCCAGTTCTCTGTCTCTTGTTTCAGGCAACATTTAAGTGCATTTCACTCATTAATATGGACATCTATGGAAACAGAAAAAATCATGTATTTTTACATGTATGGGAATTGATTAAAGGCTAAATATTATGTCACTCAGCAAGCAGGAATTAGCATAGTTTTTGTGATGTTAACTCCTTATCACATTACATTTTGTCACTTATTTTCTTTCACCCATTTGTACACTTTGCTTTTAGCAAGTTCTCACCAGTAATCGGTGTCTGTTTTCTGAATATTCAGCCAATCGGGTGAAAGTATGGTTTTCAGGAGGCCTGTGTGAGTCGAGGGCTTGTTCAAACAGGCGACATGATGTGCCTGTTTGCAGTAAAAACTGTGCAGTTGGTGAATATGACAACGATATATGGCTCGTGACAAATGAACAGCGTTCATGTCCTACTGCTTTGGGTTCACTGCCAACATAGACCCAGACAGTGAGTCGCCGACACCAACTGAAATAAAATGAAATCCATTCTTTCCACTCCTGCAACATGGATTTATAGAGTAAATAAATAAAATAAAATACACCTTTATGAATTTTTTATTTATTTTTTGCTATTGCATACAAAAACCATCCCATAGTCTTTGTGGAGAATGTTGATATTGTGATGATGGTAAAGTTGTGTTGTGCATCATTTTTTAAAATACTTGCCTCACAACTTTGTAAAATTACACCAATATGTATATATATTGATATATTTTGCAATTTCAGAACATGGAGGATCAGTTAAAAGAGGTTGATTCCCGTTTTATGGCTTTGACTCACTGCATGTGAGGCTTGGCCCATTCAAGGCCACTCATGTTAACATCACGACACTGTTCTGACAGCCGTATTGATGGTTCTAATTCAGCGCCGTATACAAGGTTGTACCTATTAATTTCAGCACCAGCTTTATTGTTGCCGCTGTGCACGCGCACACATATCCAAAAGCTTTATATAAACATGTATTTGCAGAGTCGCAGCCTGGGAAAAAAAGAAAAGAAAGAAAGAACAAAGGAGGCTTTTCACAGAGCGGGACGTTAATTTAACAAGAGCAAACAACACAATAGAATGTAACAATTTAATAAATTGCTCCAACTCTAGTTCTCTCCTACAAGATTTATATGTAGGAAGATTAATCTGGAAATACAAACATGTACAAACATGTTGACAAACATGTACAATTATCTCATGTAAAGGTCATAAGTATTTGAGAATTTATAACAATCTTGTATTTGTTAAAATAGAAAAGTAACAAATGATGAAAAGGATGCTTCTAAATGTATAAGTGCATATGTTTACGTTATGCAGATGTACCTTGTTTGCTTATTATCATATTCAGTCCACTCAAAATTGTGTATTTAATGTATTTTATTCACCAGTATGCGATTAAACAGGCCACACGCATCAGTCTGTCCATTCTGCGACTGCAACACACCTGATGAGAATGATAAAAAAAAATAAAAAAAACATTTAGCAGGTGCAGCTTCCTCATATAACCTTTATCTGGTTTGGCTGCCGTGCCAAAAAACAGATGCTCTGATGAAGACCGGTGTGCCAAAATATGTTAGGCTGATGTTTGCTTTTGTTAAAAACACGCCGTGGGTTGGTCGAGGTTATGTCTTTGTTGTGTGATTTGGACTGCAGCCATTCCAGAGTCGTTTCAAGATTCAGTGAAAGGGTAAAAAAAAATAGAAAAAGTATTCACAGTAGTGGGCAGGTGTATCGTAGAGAGTGGTGTTTCTCTGTTTGTCACAGTGATAATAATTTTAAATCCAATTTGGATTCAATTTGGCACATTGATTAGGATCAGTGACCTATGTTATTGATTTTGTTTCCAAATCTGTCAGCTGCCATGGCCGCAAACTGGGATCAAATTTAACCCCAATGGGGTTTAAGTGATATGTTCAACGAAAACACACAAACATGTTTGAGTAAAAATATCTTGAAGCCACTTGCATTGTGTTTAAATAAATTATTCAAACATGTTGTAAATAGCAACTTCCTGTGATTCCTGTGAATGCTGACATGGTAGACTATGGGAAAAAGGAAGTGTCATTATAGTAAGGCCTATGTACGGAAGCGTATTGCATTCACTTGAAAAAAAAAAAGTAAGCAAATAATTTTCGTTTTTTGTTTTTCTGACAAATATTTTTTTCCTGTTTTTGGAGTAATTTATTTTTTGGTCCATTTTTCGGAGTAATGTATTACCTCCTCCAAGGAGGTTATGCTTTCGCCAGAGTTTGTCTTTCTGTTTGTATGTCTGTATGTGACTCAAAAAGTCTCGGACGGATTTGGATGACATTTTTTTTGCAGAAATGTCCGCAATGGGACCAGGAACAAGTGATTAAATTGTTGCCATGATCCGTAGACGCTATCGCTGGTTACAACACTCACTGTCTGACCATAAAGTTATCACTGTTATAACACTCGGTGCCTGACCCAGGCGTGCCAACAGAGTGTATTTTGTCTGCACTGTGCCTACAACTTTTTCACAGCATTTTCCCCGTAAATGATTAGACTAAAAATATTCAAAACTAGAAAAGCACTCGACCCTGGCGGAGGTCTGCGCTCTCCAAGTCCGGTACGGTCGATAGTTGAGAGTCACCATAGCTCTATGGGAGAAAATTTGCACGAAAAACAGAAAAAACATTTGCACAAGAAAAACAGAAAAAAAAATACTCCAAAAACAGTAAAAAAAATTCCTGAGAAAAGCAGAAAAAAATATTAGTCAGAAAAATTGAAAAAAAACGAAAATTAATTACTCAGGAAAACAGGACTTTTTCAAGTGAATGCAATACACTTCCATACCTTTTAATACATGTAGAGCATAACAAAATTAGTGTTGTTGTGTTTTTCCCTGTGTCTTTGTCTCCAGAATCTAACCCATTATTGCTTTATTACCACATTTAACATTTAAACGTTAAACAATGTTTCAAAGTCAGTGTGTGTACACTTTAGTGTGGCTTGGCAGCATTCTTTTTTGAAATGTAGGAGTTTTTCCTGGTGTGACACATCTGCCTCATTGTCTTCCTCACTAATAACAGTATAGCTTACAGTTGTGCAAATGAAAGCAGATTTAGCAGGAAGGTTACAGAAAAATGTTCAGTTTATTTATGTTTAAGGACAATGAAGCTAATTGGCTTTTGCTTATATGGAGGAGGGCTATTGTGCGATCATTTAATTACCCATATATGACATTAAACAATGAATGCATTCAAACAAATAATGTGACACTATCTCTTTGTCTGCAGTAAATGTATTTTTGTTATTTATTTTGTATATCTATATTGTACTCTGCACAACTTACTGTTGTGTTGCAGCCCTTGAATGCATCGCAGTGGTCAGAACACATTTCATAGAGTGAGTACGCAGGCAGAGAGAAGCTGCATGTGCTTTACCCTCCGGGCCAAGGAGCTGTAGTCCATCATGTCGTGATATTTCGAAAAAATCAGTCAGCCACTTCTGCTGTGACACAACTGCTGACGGCCTTCAGCTCTCCAGATTCAACCAAGAGGGTTTTAATTTAGCACAGAGCTGGACACTGACAACCGCCTGACCAACACCCACATTTAAAATAACATCCATTGCCATTGACAGTCAGTGGTGTAAATCAACGGGAAAACCATGTGTCGTAAATGGTCAGAAAAATGACTTTACTGATGCTACGGTCACCGTTCCTCCCATTCATCTATAAAGCAAACTAGAATTCAAGAAATAGAGCTAGAGCAAGAATTGCTCGGGAGCTAAAGTGTACTTGTTTTTCACGAGTTATTATTATTGTTTTGTCTGCCATATTCTATTGACTTGAATTATATGAGAAGCTTTTAATTAATTAGTGTTCATGGTCAAAGCCCTGAATCACCACAACCACAATAAATAGCAACACCAATATGACCTGACAGATATATTGCGTGAACTTAGATTTAGCAAGGTAACCTGACCTTGCTAGTTTTTGCAGCGGTCGCACCAATGTCAGTTTGAACACATTTTGAATCACTGTTGTTGTCCTGAGGCTGCTCCCATGGAGGGGTCATCATCGCAGAACACCACTCGCATATTTGATTTGGCTTAGTTTATTTTATTTTTTTCAGATGCCCTTCCTGATACAACCTTTATTGGACTCATTCAGAAATGTACTTTATGACCCTAGTGCAGTGTCCGTAGGAAGTATGTGTTCCTACAGTGGGAGCTGAAGAAGATTTTTCAGTTATGGTAACGCATGATAAGGAATGTAAAGGCTAACATGATACAAATACTGTGCAACCTCATTCGGCACAAAGCAAATCAAATACACCTTGTAAAGCGATTCCAGCGTGGCTGACGGTCACAAAACAGCTAGCTATGCTGATGCTAATCGTAGCCTCGCTAGTTTACCTTTAGAAACAGGTTCGCCGAATTAGCGGCAAAATAGTAGCATGCTAATGCTAAATAAATATGTGCTTGCGCATTGGTGAATGAACATCGACTTCGTCGTTTCAGTATAACACCATGTTCTGCATTGAACCGTGTGAAATAAGCTGCTGCCTACCCGTTGTTGACACGCTGACAATCCTGACGCGCCGTCAGACGCACTGCCTGGTGTAGCGTGATAAATCAGCGTAAATTAAAATTACTCCAAAATAACGTGAAAATCAAGGATGCACACCATCGGGCCATGCTCAACCCATATCACAAATTTTAGGGCGATCTGACTAGCGGTCAGCGAGATAGGCCCGTCACAGACAGACAGACACAACTTGCTTTATAGATAGATTGTTTGGGTGTTACGTGTAGCTCGTTGTGACGGAGGCTCAGTGGTAGTGCGAGTTGTCTTTCTACTGGAAGGTCGTGGGTTTGATTCCCGGTTCTGCTAGTCTACATTCCGATGATATCATTTGCTTCAGGCTCATTCATTACCTGAGTCCTCTCCGCTCCTGACATCTTGCAATGATCATTGTCCAACAAATACAAGAAGTTCCTTGTGGGTATGATCACACTGAAAGTGACCAATGATACATACAGTAGCTAATATTGTATCCGGTATGGTCTTCTACTGCTGTTTCAAGGTTTCAGTGTGTTGTGCTTGCAGAAATGGTCTTCTAAATTACTTACCAAGTTGTAACTAGTGGTCATTTGAGTTATTACTGACCTCTGGCATTTTCAACTAGGCATTTTTCTCCCACAGAACTGCTGCTCTCTGGACATTTTCTTTATTCCAGACGATTCTCTGTAAATCCTAGGGATGGATGCGCATGGAAATACTGTAATACCCAGAGCAGCCCATATGGCACCAACAACATTGCCACATTCAAAGTCTTCCACATTGTGATGCTCAGTTTGAACTTGAGCAGCTCATCTCTTAATGTCTTAATGCATTTAGTTGCTGCCATTTGATTGGCTCATTAGATGCCTGTGATAAATCACTTTAACGCCGAACGCATCATAGACGACACATTCGCAGAAGCGCACTTTGCATTATCGTAGTTCCATGACGGTTTGTGCTATCGGAAAAATTCTTCTGAGAGTTTCTGAAAAGCTGAGAAGTTGCATGTCAAAGCCAACATGTTGTTATTGCGGTAATTTCACTTGCGATGTACCATAGTTTGCTGTTTTTTTTCTTACTTACTTACTAACCAGGACATTTTATGGCTACTTTCTGGTTAAAATAAGAAAAAAAAAGGTCAATAATGACATTTTGAGGCTAAGGTGTTAAAAGGTAGTCAAAAAGTGTCCATTGAGTATTTGTCCCTGTATGTTGCCTATATCCTATATATGTCTCATTATTATCGACTGTATTCACTCTTTGGATGTATGAAGATATAGTTTTAATATGTTCTCTATGGATATTCATATGTATTTTCCATCTATGTGTTTATCATACAGTATAGTATATATATATATATATGTCTAGGGATTCAAGGATTAAACCATTCAACTGTGAGTTAGTATATGTTGCTCTACTTGTATCAGGCTACTCTGCTTCAAGTTACTTTGGATATGGGAGTCATTACGGATAGGAAAGTGCAGAATTCAAACTGATACTGCTACTGGGATGAATGATAGGAGAAAGGAAACCTACCGTGACATACTTGGTAATCCTTGTTATCACAGTTGGCCTGTGTCCAGTAAAAGATTAAATTACAGACCTCAAAAGAGGTCAGCCCGTTGTAAGACCTTTGTAAGCTTCCATCTTTTTTTTTTATACATGGTAACCTACAACAGCAAATTTAGATACTTTTCTTTTTCATATTGTGACCTGGCTGGACTGTGAACTTCACAAAGCTTTACGAGGGCCCTGCTCTGAAAGCATTTAAAGTAATGATTGTCTTGCAGTCAGCTCAGCGTCCTGTTAATTATAATGCCAACAAGGAGGAAGCCTTTTCCTGCGATGGTTTCCACTATGGTGTGAGTGCAGCTCTTTCAAATAGGCTGGTTGCTACAGAAAACCTATTGGATTTGCCTCATGAACTTTATCAACAACTTAACATGATTGCTTGATAGAGCGTGATCCTATTCTGTTGTGTTGTCCTCTGTTGGCACAAACGTTGTCTGGAAGATGAATGCATCTTGTTGGCAGGGACCACTGTGGTTGCAGGTTAACACATAATGGAGAAAAAAAATGAGAGTCATGGTCCATGTATGGTGACCAAATGAAGAAAACGATACAGAATGAAAGGAAATCCTGCTACTAAACTTAGGGGCCAAAAAAAACACATTTTGTTGTTGTTAGCATAGCTACACAACATGCTTACCGATGTTAGAATAATACACACACACTTTTACTAAATATCCAATAGGTACACAGCATCACAGCAGAACAAAATGCCGTTTAACTTCATCTTTATTAGTAAATACAATGTAGAAGAAGTATAAAACATAAATATAGCAAACCTCTCTTTTAACAGGAAGAAATCTCTGACAGAACCAGACTGAAAAATTAATGTTTGACCATCTGCCTCGACAGGTTGGGGTGAAAGGAAAGATGGGGACAGGGGAGAGGAGGGGACAGGACCCTTGTCTTTGATAAAAATAACTTTAACCTGTAATCAAATAAATCTGAAATAAATAAACTAGCCGCAAAGAGTCATCAGTTAAAAAAAACAGCAAAATCAACAAAAAACAATTCCCACCATCAAGTGAAGCATGGTATGTTACTTACCAGGATTTTAGATGTTCTTCTTCTCGAAAAGACTGTAGTCATCTCCCACATTCACAAAGTGTGACCAACGGACATAGATGAAAATGCCTCTGCCAGTAATTGGATAGACCTGGATGATATATGCAGAAAAAATGTGCTTGTTGTAGTTTTCTCGGAGCGATGGCTATCTAGTAATGACATCTAAATTTTGCTTAAAATGGAGGCAACAGGCAAATCCAAAGACTTCGGTGGCTGCCAGCTACAGAGTTCCCTTGCAAAATCCACCCAGGACTGAGATGGAAAAGACTCAAAAACTGGTTCCGCCATTCCTACAATTCCTCCAATCATCATGCAGAAGGTCAGCATCCCACTGCCCACTGCCCTATACACTATCTTGGAAACTCAGCTTCCCTGGAAGTGACGATTTTGCTGAATTTGTCCAATCACCGTCAAGCTCACCCCAGTGAAAAAAAACCATTCTGTGCCGTCCCATAGAGAACATTTGAAGTCGAGTTGAAAATGATATGTCGTCTGTGATAAACAGCTGATTCTCAACAAACTAATGACATGTTCTAATCACGTTTCAAGCGCCCCCACTCGTGTACAACCATCCATTCAGAAAGATAGAAGATAGAAGATAAATAGAAGATTGTGAATTATATTCCGAGTCCTGTCTGGGGTTAACTTTCGACCACAAAGCACTTGGTCAAGAGGATAATTTCAGGCTTTTTGGAGTGTGGCTGTATGAGGCACTTGCACATAATCAGCCATATTGTGCTCATTGTGGATTAGGCACAGAAACTACTTTGTTTGGTAAATGTCAATTTGTCGTCATGGTTATAAGCCCTGTGTTTTTGAGAGCCATCCATCCAACCAACATCCTCCAAACACGGGCTCTTTTACTCTAAGTTTACTTTGCATGACCTGTTTGGTCCCATCGTAACTTCTACGACTAGAGGTTGTTCGACAACAAAACTTATATGTGTTTTGATTAGCTGCTGACACTGATGACCTGATTACCGTTACCGATCACATTAAGGAGGTTGTATAAAAGAGATCACCTAAATGCAACAGCATTACACTTTGTAATTGCTGGATTGTTTATAGCACTTAGGCATGCAGTAACTTACATCAGGCTTTGACAGCAAAGGTGCCATTTGATAGGAGGATGACACACATGGCCCCAGTACATACATGATGCTTTGGTTTGTGAGAAACTGGCTGTCATCAAAGTGGTGACCCATAAAATGTATCTGAATAAATTCATTAGGTTGTGTAATGAAGTACATGACCTCGCTAAATCAGTGGCGTAAAGGGCCCATCTAATTATTAATCACTCTCAGTATATTCACAAATATTACATTTACAAGTGTTGCCTTCTGGAGTTAGCACCTCCGCCATCGTCTGTCTGACTGTGAGCTGCATAACCCCAAAACTAAAGAGATGAAAGAAATTAGATCTTGATGATGCTCCATAAATGAATCTGGAACCAGCATGTCCAACATTTCAAGTTGGACTATAAAATAATACAGTTTCTGATTTTGTCAAGTGTACATTGAGAAATATCTTGTTTTAATTAAAAAGAAAAATATTGCCCATGCCAGTCAGTGAATTGCTTCTCCAACACAATGGTGATGTTTATTTTAAACTTTTTCCCAATTCGGTAGGCCAGTTGTTGAGTGGTTCCTTAAGGCTGAACGATTTCAGCCAATATTTGACACATTTTACACAAAAATCAGAGTGGGTTCTCAGTGTTTGAGAGTAAACACATTGCAGTGTTGGGTATAAAAGGGGCCAACGATTTTTTTATGCCCCTGGGCATGAGGGTGTTGGTTCATACATTTGGCCCCAAGATTTATGTTTGTGTCTATACAATGCCATGTATACTCTTAGAAATAAAAGTGCTAAGTAGAACCATATAAAGTTCTTCAGCTTGTCCACCCTTTTGGAGGGTTCCACCAGGAACCCTTTTAAAACCCTTTATCCGGGAAAGGGGATTTAAAGGGTTCTCTGGATCAAAATGGTTCTTATTGGAACCATTAGTGTTACCAAGGGTTTTTCAGAAACAAATGGTTCCAGGTAGAACCTCAGCCCTTGTAGTAGGACAGTTTTGGAACCCTTATTTCTAAGAGTGTAGACAGCCTCCCTTCTTTTCCCATGTCATCAACTAGAAAAAAAATTGTTTGCTGGTCTTTTATGAAGTACTGTATCTATTAAGGTTTATAATTTGATTTGAAATGAGGGCCTACATTACACAAATCGTATGTCATCCAATAAAACTGTTTTACAATTAAAAATATTGTTCTTGAATCAAACATCGAATTGTTCTGTAAGGCAGAGAGTTGGAAAGACCCTTCAAGTTATTGTATGTACTGTAGCATACCAGATACAGCTAATTCTTTCAAAGCCAAACTGTCCTCAACAGCCATTTTTACGAAAAATACTCAAACAAACCAGAGTCATTACTCTTTGCCTGGAAACTTGTCAGTAGCCAGGATGGTGGCCAAACATATCTCTTATTTATAGATTATTAGTTATTAAACAAGAATATATATTTTTTTAATCACACAGTGTATGCCCAGCATGAGATATTATTTATTTGCCCACATGCTCCCTTTACCACAGTGATGGACTCTCTAGGCTGAGCGGGGTATGTTCAGTCGGTCAGGGAAAAGGGCAGGGTGGTCTGACACCGCTTTTGTCACCATTAGTAATTTGTACATGGGAAATGGAAACATGTAGCATGACGATCTAGCGATGTGGAGACTTGCTCAGGGTTCTGGGCAAAGATATTGACAGTATTGATCTCAGTGTAAACAAGAAAAAAATCAGATGACAAATGTGATGTCCACTCACTTGGATGAGATAAGAGGGACCCACTTTGGCTCTCACCTCCATCACACATTTGTCCTTCTGGAGGACATATTTCAAATCAAGCTGTCATCACAGGGATGGTTTTTTTATGGCCCCAGCTTCCACCATTAACAAAGCACCAAGGGCAACATGCGACAAATTCTGGGAACATACGTGTTCCTGCTGACGATGGAATGCCGATAATTTATCGGCCGTAAACTGTAAAATATGTTTCTTGCACACTTCGTGCTGCAGAACTTTATAGATGCACACAACATAGAGTCACTGGATTCTTGATCCAAAACTGGAGACTGTGGAAAAATGTTTGAATTTGTTTATGATAATCATTTGTTTTCACCTATATTTTAAATTGAAGTCAACTTAATGACTCCAACGAATCACTAAAAAAGCAGGAGTTGCACATGGACCTGCGAAATGATGGGGGGACATCACTTAGTGATGGATAAGTAATTCATTAAAGTCCACGTTTATCCTTTTCTCTAAGCCAGAGGAAGAAAAACATATATGTGTGCTTTATCACATAAAATGGTTTCCATAGTAACAGTACTGTAGCTTAAAGTTGCTAATGTCATGCGCAATTTTCTGTTCATATTCCTTTAACTGGAAAGTATGCGACACAAAGTAATACAAATAAATGCAAATATGTTGTTTATTAATACATATAATACTATTACTATATTCTATATTGCAGTCATGATAGTGATTTATTTCAAGGATTCTACAGTGTTAAAGGCGCCATATGTAAGAATGTGGCCAAAACGGTTACTACACTCAAATTCAAAATACTAAGGCCTTTTAGCTTTCGTTTTCTCGCCATCGTGTGTCAGACGTAACTGGCAACCCATGGTTGCTCTGCAGCTGAGACTCTACTGACTGCAATGATTGGTAGACGGCGGTAGGTGGCGCTACATGCCAAAACATGATTTCAAAACATAAACATGATTTGCAGTCTGCAAAATATTTTTTTAATGCAAATATTTTGGCTGTGCTGTTGTAGTTGGTGAGTTCAGTTTGTTATATGAATATTATTCCTCTGTGTCTCTGTGACATATTAGGAGGATTTTACAGTCAGTTGCTTTAGATTTATTACATAATGCACCTTTAATGTAACTGTATTAATTGAGTAATCATAGTGTATTTATTTGGTAATTCATGATAATTAAATTGCTATATTTAAACTCTGTTTGCTGTATTTGTATTTGCACCGGTGTGTTTCACACCGTTCAACTTATTTGTAGTGGTTGTTTGATTGTTTTCCTCTCCTTCCTGTCTTGAACATAGAATATAATTTTCGTTTATCGGGACACAGACACTGTTCTGCGATGCTTCCCTCTGCGACTCGGGCATTTTGTCCTTGTCTGATGCAATGAACAGTGATACGGGCTTAGTTTGTCTTAAATGGTATTTCGTCAATTGTGCACTGGAGAGAAAACTCATTTTTGCCGAGCATGCTGGTATATGTGCATAAACAGGATGACAAAGAAACTGTGAGTCTGTGTAAATGTCTAACAGAAGATGCTGCGCTGGGCACATTTACAATGTGAAGCCTGTTGGTGAAGCTCGTCTTGCAGGTTTTAGAAATCGACCTTAGTGTGCAGAACTGCAGTAATAATTTGCTCTGTGATTATTCCAGGTAACTTTCTGAAATGGATGGGACGCGGAGGAGCTTTCTGTCAAGCAGTATTGATGAATGTTTTTTTTTGAGAGACAAAGGACAAACGAGAACATGTCCTGTATCAGAACAGTAACACCACTCTAATGTGACTTTGCAGTCTTCTGAGAATAAAACAAAAGAGACTGGAGAGGTGACTGTGACTGTGGAAGTCCCTGCTGGATTCCGTGGAGCTGTGGGGATTTTTATAGCAGCTTTTTCACCTCTATAAAACAGATTTAATTCATTCAAAAAGCCCTGAATGAAATTGGATATCTTTCTGAAGTCCTTTTCATTTTTAAAATACATAGATGCTTAATGGTCTGTATTTATATCGTGCCTTTCTAGTCTTGAAGACCACTCAAATCTGCTTACAGTACATGTATGTGCAGCATGTTTTCTATCACACATCTTTTGTACCCACTCTCACACTGCCGGCACAATGTGTTCGAACCCACAACCTTCAAGTTGAAAGACGACTCACTTTACCACTGAGACGGTGCAAAATGCACAATGTTATAAATAGAAGAAGAAACAAAGGAAAGCTAAGAACTAAAACCCTCAAATATTCCAAAAAAGTATAAATACACAAGACAAGACGTGCAGTAAAAACACAACACAATAACGGACAAACACACAGGGATCTTTTTAAGTGACTTCGTTGGAACACTCATTGAGCAGAAGTCTCATGAAGTGAAGTGTGTGCGTGATAGTAGTGTGCATTGGGATGGGGGACCCAGACTATTTGGTATACTTGGTATACTACTCCCCAACGTTCACTTTGGGCATGACTTGAATTTGTTGCCAATGATGGTCATCCGAGCTGATCTGGCAACCCTTGAACTGGCTGACACGTGACTCCTCTACCCGATGGGCCTTTCAGCTGTGAGCCGCTCAAATCAGATGTATTCGAGGGAGCTGTAGCATTGTTCTCTTATTCTTTGGTAGAAATGTGTCCTATTGCCTTCGCCAAGATGTGTATCGCCACCCAAAAAGTGGGACACTAAAGTAACCTGACGCGCGTGTATACCAGGGGCACAGTCAACTTATGCGTCTCTAAACATCAGTGTGGGTGCATGTGTGTTCATATACCAAGACAACTTGCTTACTTTAGTTTGAATGAACTTAATCCATTTAGGTGTTATTAGTTGAAGTATTATTTTTTGCTGTTGTTAACCATAAAAGGGCTAGAAAATGTTCCGGGAGTAAATTATATATGAATAACAGCATGTTAAAATAGTGTACTAACAATTTAAAATGACTAAAAACACATTTAAAATAACATTTGCTTGAATTTTTGTCTCAATGTCCAATAACAGGCCAAAATAAATGGAAACTATGTACAGATATTTTTTCCAACTCTCACCTCTCTGGTGACAAAGACGCTGGCTTTGACGTGCAACTTCTGAGCTTTAAGAAATCGTTGGAATTTTATCGATAGCACAAACGTGTCATCTGCGACACGCTCGGCGTTAAAGGGTTTAATCATTCACTGAGTTTCATGTTAAATAATCTAATGACAATAAAAAAAAAATAATCTGAAAGTCAGATTAAACAGGGATCAAAGTTGAAAGAGAAGGAAAAGAAACTAAGAGACGTCAACTTGCATTGCACAACATTCACTACATATTAGATTCCAATGCATATTCAGGTACATAAATGCAAACTCAGCTCATGTGTGGATAATGTTAAATAGGATCAAAGTCACATTTGTTCAGTGTCCATACATTATTCTATATTTGTGTTCCTGCAAAACAGGGCCATCATATTTCAAAGCCCAGTTATGTCTCGGCTGAGCATTTATCACAGTGCACTGTAGAGGAACCTAACATAAGCCTTTAACTGTTAAGCTTCAGCGTACATTTTGCCTGTTTAACAATGTCAGCCATTAAAAGGCATCAATAGGTGCCAGGACTGCAGGAATGTCAGAGTCAGACTATGTCTGTGAGGCTGCTTGTGGCCATAACTGTAAGCACCTGATCTCTTTTGCTGTATTGGCTGTGTTCATTTCACCAGTCTGATGTAGCTCGGTGCCAGTTCAGCCTGCAGCCATGCCGTCAAAGCACGGTCACCTGTCCCTGTGTCTACTACACACAGCCAGGCTTGAACTGATCTCATTTTCTATTGACCCAAATGAGTCCCAGCTGCAGCTTGATCTTGTTTGTAATGGAAAAGCAGTAAATGTAGCCATGAAGCTGTGCGTCAATTGTAGAGATACTGGCGATGAGAATAGACATTTAATTGACTGAATATGAAAGGAAGAGCCCACACACATGAGTGAAAGCAGGAGCTGCAGCACTTTACATTAGGTTCCTAACACTTGATGTAATGTCAGTGCAATTATCTTATAACATCACCTGTGCCCTGTGACATTACAGGATAAAAGCTATTAGCATATAGGCTACATCCAGATCATGGATGTTGTCTTCCAGTTGCAAAACTAGCTCCTTTTTGGAAGTCTGACTGGCACCATTTCCATTTCAACCAGGCTGTTGATACACCCTTAGAAACAATAGTGCAGTAGAACCATATAAGGTTCTTCAACTTGTCCTCATAGGAGAACCCTTTTTGGCTCCAGGTAGAACCTTCTTATAAAGGTTCCACCAAGAACCCTTTTAAAATCCTTTATTCAGGAAAGGGGTTTTAAAGGGTTCACTTGATCATAATGGTTCTTATTGGAACCATTAGTGTTACCAAGAACCCTCGAAAAACCCTTTCTTCGGGAAAAGGTTTTTCAGAAGCAAATGGTTCCAGGTAGAACCTCAGCCCTTGTAGAAGGACCCTCTTGGAACCCTTATTTCTAAGAGTGTATACCAGCTGTCAGTCACATGGTCTCCGAAAGGTTTATTTAGAAAAACAGATCTTGCATGTTAAATTTGAAATTTGAACAGTATAAAACATATTTAAATATTTATTTCAGTAACATTTTTTTTTAGTCTTTGTCTCGCAATGTGCAAAAGCAGGCCAAAAAATGGATACTATATACAGGTGCACAAGTGAAATTACCGTAATATTTTCGGCTAGCACAAACCGTAAATACGGTAATGCAAACGTGCCGTCAGCGCGCCGTCACGCGGTGTTAAAGGGTTCAGCAAAGTAAAATGACACATTCAAGAAACTAAGGGAAGGCTACTTTTCTGAAATTTCCAATATTAGGTTATATAAAATCAGTGGTTTATATTTGAGTAAAGCATATAACTGGGTTAGAAATACTTAAAACAATCAGATTTTATAGAACATCTGACTATAATTATTAATTTATTTGTAAAACTTGTTATCTTTAAGTTGAATAAGTGCTAACTATAGTGTGTTGTTTACGTCTTTCAGTGTGCGTTGACTGCGGTGTAATCCTCTTGCACCAGCACGACAAAATTAAACAGCAATGAAGAAGAGTGTTCTCTTCTTCCTCTAGAGCTTAATCTCACCCACACATTTGATGCGATAACCTCTGTCCCTAACCTCTTTATTGGGGATCAGTAAAGGTCCACAAATATGACGTTTTCTGTTGTTGATGACTTGTGTGCTGTTACACAGGGCAGTCAAATATAGTTATGAATGTGAAACATCAGATAGGAGCTGTAATTAAAGAGGACATAATGCAAAATCAACTTTTTAATCATTTAAATCCTTATATTTGGGACTCTGGAGGCCCTATCAGTCGTCAAAGTCTGAAAAAATATGACTCACTCATGTTTTTGTGGTCCTCCTCAGTCTAAGTACAGGAGATGAAACATGCGATGTTGACTTCCGCGCTCACTGGGAAGTCACGATGCGCTAAATTCCTGGAATTGTTGTCTCATAGAGCTCCGATTTGTCCGTAAAACACGCGAGAGTGCTGGCGTGGGGGAAAGGTATCGGAAAACCCGGAAGTCTGCGAAAAGTTCTATTCTTGGCTCCACAGTGCAGCACAGAGTTCTACACAAACTTCCAACCTCAGAGGATTTATCTGTCCAGTGGATACATGTTATATATGACACCAATGTGCCTGCTAGAGCCTGCAAAATATCACTTTTCCAAATGCTAACTGCTGTTAGCTCCCAGTAGCCTCTGTGGCTGATGTCATTTCCTGTCCCTTAAGTTTCGTTTTACTTTTTTTAAGGTGGACCTAAAGAGATACTACTAGACCGAGCATTCTGAACAGGGCTGTTAAACTGCTGGAATTTTGACCAAAGCATGTCACAGACGTGTTCATTAGGACACCAGGGAACTAGGTTAACTTGGAGAAATAGGGTAAAATATGACCCCTTTAATACTTTTTGAACAATGTCTGAACCTAGCTGTTCTATGTGTGTGTACCAGAATCACTTCCCAGTGCAGTAATTTACCGTCTGAAAACATGACTGTTGATTGATGAGAGCAAGACGTCAGTCCGATCTGGCAGCAGCAGGCGTTGAATGACATATGGAGGCAGTTCTATCACGAGAAATGGACACTTTGTACAGAGGACGGTCTCTAAGTCTGTGTACTGCCACATGTCAAATGGTGGGTTGTTTTGCATACAGGCTGATAGCACGGGGCCGTCGTAATTCAGACTCAAAGTAATGCCTATTCAGCAGGAGCAGGAGTGTGTTGTCAGAATCCCAGGATGGATGTTGGGGCATGTACAAGTGATATCTATCCTGATGAAGAGAGAACGCCCAGTGATTTATTACAGGAGAAACACAGGGGAAAAATGCTCAAGCTGGGTGCTTTCCTCCTCTGCCTTCACTTAGATTTTCTATTTGAATTAAATGAGGTGTGCATGTAGGCAGACAGAGGGGGGCAAAGGGTGGTGAGAGATAGCATGCAGCAGAAAGGACGTACTTCATCTTCCCATTCAAAGTGTTGTTTTCAGCAACTTTGAAATGAAGGCGAAAAATGCTGATAGAATTGCACCAGAATTCATTGCAGTGGACTAAAAAGCATAAAAACCTCAGGTCACATATTGGTGAGGCATACACCCCCCGCCCCTCCCCTCCCCTCCCCCTGCTGGCTCACTTTTTGAACCATGCAGTGATTGATGCAAGGTACGTCCTTGACAGGACCGCAGGCCGTCCAAGGGCAAAAAAAAAAGAAAAGCATCAGCTATTCAGTTGTTTCACATAGATAAACAAGAATAGAAATGTCATTTACAGCGTCGGGAGATAGATGCTTCCACCCTTCACGATAAAGGGACGTGTGCTTGAAAACCCATCTCATTATCAAACTCCAGTCAGCTGTACAGGAATTATGTGAGCATCTAAAAGTGCAGATATTGCACAAACAAACCTTCAAAAATATATATTTTACAAATGCACTTTGCACAGCACAATGCACAGTATTTCAAAGCAAGATCAGGAAAAGAATGCTGTAAAAAATGTATGTGTTGTTTTTCAACCAATAACACTAAGTGACTCAGTTTGGAGATACTTCTAAGTTCTCATTTCCGACCAGGTATCCATTAAAATCACACAGTGGTGCCGTCAGCACTTTAGTTTCGTCTCTCTAATTCTGCGCACAGTGTATTCTCAACTACAGGTTACCATGGCAACAATGTCAGTGTGGCATCTGTGTAAGCCATGGTTTAATCATGATACTGCACTCTGATGTGATCTGGCGTTGAAAACAGCCTCAACACCATTTTGTGTTTCATCACTGACACATGAAAAAAAAAAAAAAAAATCAGGTGAGGCAAATGGTTTCATTTACTCAAATCTTTCCCAAACTGGAGTTGTTTGATTTGGAGGTGACTGCAGTGACTGTTACACTGCGGTAACAGCTGAGGTAATATAAAGCATGGTAGCTTACACAAGCTCAGAGCTGAAAATACTCACATTTTTGGTCGCAGGAAGTAGCCTTAAAGCTTTAATAATAATAAAAACTCACTCCTTTCAATGAGATGTTTTTCTATTGTGTCAGCATATTCTGGTGTGAATCAGATGGTCTCTGAGCATTGTTCCTTCATATATCGCAATATACTGTTTATTTATTGATAAACTTCCTTCATTTTCTACCTGTAAAGGATCCACGTCTAGTGTCAGGTCTCCATTAACTACAGAGGAGTTTGTGGATTAGTCTTTAAATGAGGTGTTCCTTCTTTTATTTGAGTCTTTGAAGAACGTGTCACTTATGTTTTGCGGGCAGTTTGTTTATCTACATTATTTATCTACATAGTTTGTCTGACTTATA
Organism: Microchirus variegatus; assembly: GCF_963457635.1. Lineage (NCBI taxonomy): Eukaryota > Metazoa > Chordata > Actinopteri > Pleuronectiformes > Soleidae > Microchirus > Microchirus variegatus. The sequence continues at coordinate 16,456,635 of NC_139803.1, forward strand.
TGTGTATACATATATGTGTGTGTGTGTTTGTATATATGTATATATATGTACATATATACATATACACATATATGTGTGTGTGTATATTTAATATATATATATACGTATATTATATGTATATATGTATACATATATACACATTATATGTGTTGTATACGTATATGTGTGTGTATATATACACACACATATATACATATATATATATGTATACATATATATATATACATACATATATATCACACAACACTTTATAAAAGCGAACACCGCAATTGTATGACAGCATTTGCAGCCCATAGAGCTTGTTTTCATGCGAAGGCAACTGTTGCCTTTTCTGTTGCCTGGCAACACCGGATGTCTACTTCCTTTTCATGTTGCACATTTTGAATTTCTGAGGTGTTTTTGTGCCTTTCTTTGACAGCCAACATTTGCTAAATTACAGGAAATGAGGGGGAAAGACACGGGGCTCGACATGAAAAGTCGGTTCGTTGTTTGCTGACTAAAAAGGGATATTTCAGGTATTTCAACTGTGGATGTGTTGGATACTGACACACTGAACTGTGTGTACTTCAATGAAGAGAGGCAGCATATGACACGCATGACTGCTCTCACTGAAAACATGACTTCCAGCACTTAATAAATGCTCACCAAATGAAATCTATGAATGCTACAATATTCCATGTATGTGAAAACTTTGTGTTGCATTGGAAATCAATTACTCTCCTGCACCAAATTTCTAAAACTGCCAGTTTTGATCCAGTGTTTCGATTGGATGGAAGGCAGCAGTAGCCATGTTGTCACAGAGACCAGGCAATGTGCATTTTGCACATAAAAAAAGTAATAAGCTGAGTGGACACAGATAACTTGAAACAGTCTTAAAATGTTGAAATCAAGTTTTTTATGCTTGAGGAGGTGGAAAAGCTGTCGTATTGAGCTTGATGTGCATGAGAGGAATGAAAATAGCGCAAATTCTGTAGAGCAGGCGAGAGGAATGTATCGACTGACGAGGAAAGAATTAAGAAGCAAATATTACGACAACAATGAGTTAAAGCAGTAACAAAACGCTAGTTTACATCACCGTGTCGCAGCCTTTTTTGTGTTTTTGTGTTACATGCTGCTCATCTAGGTGAACTCACTGCCATTGTCTTTAGAAACGCGCGCAAATGCACATTTTCTTGAACAGATTATTTGAAAATTGCAGTCGGTCACCTCTGACTTTGTGTTCGAGCCTCACAAACTGCTTAAACTTTGCTTCAGATTTTAATGTCACATATATGAATATGTTAATAAAGCAAAGATTCCTGAACTGATTCATGAATGCTGCTCTCCTGGGACACATTACCCATGATGAGGAGGATCTCCACATAATTACCATAGGTTGATATAATTATGCTGCCAGCGTCGGCAGAACTCCTCATACATGGCGTGACACCAAAGCAACTGGGATTTACAGCACATGTAAGGTTACCCGGGAGATTAGCTTTGATGTGGCACAGGTGCAAAAAAAAAAAGACAAAGACAGCTGTTCTGTTTAGAACAGAATAATCTTTATATGGTCACTTCAGGAATCTGATTTTTTTTTTTTTAAAGTCATGATTAACGCCATCAATCTGTGACATTCTGAATAATTTATGGCGATAAGTGAATAAATTATAAGTTGGAACATAAAGGATTATTAAATGAATGATGCTCTTCTTTAGCCAATAGTTTCCTAACGACCGCAGGATAAATCTTGCAGTGGGTCACTGAGTACAGTGTCCTCAAATAACTATTACTAACTCAATATTTTTCCACCAACACTTGCGTACAATTCATTTGTGACTCGTTGTTCAAACGTATCTCTTGGAAGTGGCTGGTTGAAGAAAACCTTCCGTGCTTAAAATATACAGAAAAATCTCAGACATGTTTTATGCATGACTTACATTGTAAACTGGGTCACGAAAAACTGCTCTAAAAAGGTCTGAGAAGCACTTTTGTAGTATGTCACACTCTACCTCTCAACATATAGAAATAAGGGTTCCAAAAGGGTCCTTCTACAAGGGCTGAGGTTCTACTTGGAACCATTTGTTTCTGAAAAACCCTTTCCAGAAGAACACGTTTTTCAAGGGTTCTTGGTAACACTAATGGTTCCAGTAAGAACCAGAGATGTTGATCCAGAGAACCCTTTAAAACCCCTTCCCTGAATAAAGGGGTTTAATAAGGTTCTTGGTGGAACCCTCCAAAAGTGTTCAAGGTGAAACCTTTATAAAAAGGTTCTACCTGGAGCCAAAAAGGGTTCTCCAATGAGGGCAAGCCAAAGAACCGTATGGTTCTACTTAGCACTTTTATTTCTAAATGTAGAACACTATGTTGAAATCATCCAAATCTATGAATTCATTTTCTTAATTTGCCTGAAAAGTTTTTTCACATGTAAAACATTACAAATAATGTTTTACATGTGAAAAACCTTTTAATTTCCACATTTAATCTGTATTTCCTTCTCTAAATATCTAATTCCACTCAAAATCCATTAAAATAGTTTATGTTTTGAGGCATAAACTAATCCTTCTTGTTCACCCTTGGTCTTTTTTTTTTTGGAGTACTTTAATAATGTTCCTCTCGGGATTGTGATTTATGAGTTCAGAAAGTCCACTGGTAATATGTGCCGCGTTTCATAATTCACTGACAAAATCTGTGTATATAAGTAGGAAACGTTGTTCATGTGCAGCTTTTAGTCTGGAATCTAATTAGGTTTCATATATCAGGTCCAAGGTTTGTGACAGGAGAGGACGATAAGATGGGGCCACCTTTACTTTATCCTCCGTCTCTCTGACTTCCTGTGATGTACTGCTCCTGCCTCATTGTTTTCTTCTCGCCTCCTCTTCTGTCCCCTTTCCCTCTTGCTTGCCAGAGCTGCTTTAATGATTTCCCTTTATTCACCAGCAATCAGCAGTCTGACCATGCTGTTTTTTTTTTTTATCCATAGCTGCTTCAACAGCGACTGTTAGCGTGAGCATTTTTACTGTTAGATTATTGTTCTCTGACAATGGAGAGTGGTGCAGTGATGCTGTATGACCTTTATTTAATCAGGAAAACACCAGTGTGACTGCGATTTCATTTCAGTGGGCATGAATACATAGGAAATACATACTATAGTGTAGCACACAATAGCAGCAGTAGTGGGCAAATATGCGCCCACATAGTAGGGGAACCCTGACCTTGCCCGATCTGGACGCCCAAGGTTACAAAAGGGTCTTAGCAACTGCACTGGACTCTGAACTTCCCAGTGTTTATAGATTGAATGGCAACCTGGGGGTTGGTGCCTTAAATACTAAGCCTTGAATTACCTTGAATTAAAGGGATATTTCACCGTTCTCCTGAACAGTGGATCCTCCTGGTCCGGGCACTTGTCCGGGAACATCCGGTTGCATGCATTGTAACAAAGAAGAACGTCCGTTGTGGAGGTGTTTCGCTTGCGAAAGTGTCTTCTGACTCTCGGTCTGACTCTGGGTCAAAGTCGTAAAAGGGACTGCAGCGGGGAGCCATCACGAAGCTATTTTTAAACATTGTTAAAACAATGTTTTGATAATGAGTAGCATTGCATCCACTGTTCCAGAGGGGGGAGCTGCGCCTCTGAGAGCTGGTGTGCCAATTACGTCACTTCCAGGTATTGGCCAATCACAAGACAGTTGAGAAAGCTGTCGTTGACCAATTACAACACTGTCTGTCTTCTGGGTGTGAGATTTCAGTCTGAAACAGCGTGGCTGACGAGAGCTTCAGTGAGGAGAGATTTTTATTGGCTCGTTTCCAGCAATTAGATTTTTGACCATAAAAACAAGTTACCACCACCCAATCATAGTCCACCTATGATTGGATCACCGAGGGTAGATTTCAAAACTTAAGGTCTTAACCGGGCCCTAAGACTTTTCATGTATGGTAATGCAGTCAAAGATCTTTTAATATAACTTTGTTCTGACATCAAACCCATTTTTAGAGTTGATTTTGATCACTGATTTCTATATTGTGCCTTGAGCACAGTTAGAGTCTCACTTTGTGAGAATGTGGGGATATATAAGAATCTCAAGTGTGCAGCATGAATAAATTCGGCCATCACTGTTATTCCCTACTGTGACCTACATACAACTCTTCATTCATAAAAGCAGCAATTTGCATTTGCTGTATTCATATATGGCTCAATAATGTACTCAAATCTCCCTATCATTGTTCGCCAAATGTGTGCATACCCTGCATTTAACATCACATTTCATTAATAAATTCATTTAAGCCAGAGGCTGATGTGTTATTGTGAGTGGTCATGTTCACAAGAATCTCTTGCCAGTGTAAGAGGCTGGGCATTATGACTGGGGAAAAAAATCTATATAATAATGGAGATGGATTCGTCGGAAGTTACGAATGTAACTATGGTTCTGTGAATTCCTGGATCACTGCCAGTGGCACTAAACAAAGTGGATAAGTCGCGTGACATGTAGGCTACCTACTCTTTTAGATAAAAGGGTTCCAAAAGGGTCCTTCTACAAGGGCTGAGGTTCTACCTGGAACCATTTGCCTCTGAAAAACCCTTTACAGAAGAAAGGGTTTTTCAAGGGTTCTTGGTGGAACCCTCCAAAAGGGGGAACAACGCTTGGGTACTCTTTGTGCCAGTTCAGCCGAGAACAAGGCATAATCAATCGATCGCGAGTAGCGTTCGTCACTGAAGCCTCTCGTCAGCCGCGCTGTTTCAGGCTGAAATCTCACACCCAGAAGACAGAACTGTGTTGCGATTGGTCAGCCAGCGAGAGCTTTCTCAACTGTCATGTGATTGGCCAGGTACCTGGAAGTGACGTAATTAGCACTTCAGCTCTCAGAAGCGCCGCTCCCCCCTCTGGAACGGTGGATGCACTGCTACTCATTAACATAACATTCATTTTGATAATGAGTCACGAACTGCGCTGTAGTCCCTTTTACGCCTTTGACCCGGAGTCGGACCCAGAGTCAGAAGACACCGTCGCAAGTGAAACACCTCCACAACGGACGTTCTTCTCCTTCTTCTGTGGTTCAATGCACGCAACCGGATGTGCCGGACTAGTGCCCTGAGTAGGAGAATCCGCTGTTCAGGAGAAGTGATCCTTACGTAACGATACCAGGCTTTTTCAGAGTCCTTGCAGAGCCCGAGAATACAACAGAACCCAGCGTTCTCAGCTGTTTGTTTCGAAACTTTAGGGCTTCATAAACGAGGTAATGGCGCAGATACACACCAAAAAACAGCGTTAATTGGAACGTCCATTCTATGGGTGCTTTAATGCCTAGATCGGATAGATAAACAGATTTTTTTGAGAGCCTGTGAAGTCGGTCAAACAAGTGCGTCTCCCACTCATTGTGTGAGAATAGGCAGCCCTGCGTAAGTAGTAGTAGTACCCCGTGATAGTCATCGCGTAGTAGGCGACCTACACGTCATTCACCATTGAGAAGATCTTGACCTGCACAGAGCACAATGAGACATTTCCATTTTTTTCAACGTGTCTTTCCCACCACATTCTCATTTGGACGCAGGCAATATCTATCATATATTTTGATTTTGCATTAAATGCAGGGAAGGAATTCATTGCAACGTAACTCATTGTTCTGTTTGTTAATTTCTTGTCAAAGGAGGCTTTATGGGAGCAGCAGCCATTGAAAGCAAAACCAAACACAGACTCGCTTGGATAAATCATCATGCTTCTTTAGCAGCACTGTAGGGAAAATGCTGCACAGTTGCTATGGAGCCCGCTGTTGCTAGGCAATGAGTTGATTATCAGAGTTTTTATATAAGAAGCAGAGTGGCATTTTCTTTGCCGTGCAGAAAATTTGTTTTCAGCCGAATTTACGATTGACAGGTGCGGCTAGAATAATATGACAACGCAATCCTTGGTTTTAATGAAATGTACCCGGCTTGATATGTTTACACTCTGGGCTAAAATGAGGAGCATAATGAATATTTAAATTTCACATTTACATAAAATGTAAACATCATGAACGATGTCACTGGTGTTTGGGGGAAAAGCAGCGTTCTGCTTCTCGGTGTATTCCGTACAACAAACCTGTATCCTTGACTGTCGAGCCTCTTTAATCACATTTCACATGATGAAGCTGTTCGCTGTGCGACGAGACGTCCGCTCATCTGCTGAGAACCCATTTTCCTTGGCACAAGCACAGAATCAACCCAGATATGCCAAAAAAAAAGACTTAACTCGGCTCCTAATCTCAGCACCTGTTTGCTGGTAATTTATTCTGCTCATTTATTAAAATATCCAATTCATAAGCAGTGGAGAACAGAGAAACTGAGGGGAAATATCATTATATTGCCCTCTTGTGGTTGTATTGAGATATCAAACTGATTTTGCTGTGTCTTTTGTCTGTTTTTCTTTCTATAACGGCTCTCTCCATCCCTAGTTCAGTCTCGATCTTGATCACATGCACACAAGCTTTTTGTCCATGTGTTATAGTCAACATTAGTAGTGAGATGAAGTATTAATATACAAAGCTGTGCTTCTTTTGTACCAAAAGCCTGTGAAAATAAGGCACAACCATTATTTTAACACAATTAAGAACAATGCTTGTGTGTCCTGTCTGTTTTTTTGAGAATGACACGATGGGTTCTCGTAGTCAAAGAGTGAGGGAGTGAGAAAAAAAGCCCCTTTTGACGCTACTTTGGCTATAGTCATCTGGTTTCTTTTCTACAGATTGAGAAAGGAGATTATTCAAGTTTTTAGCAGTGTGGTTGTATAAGGTAGTGGCACAATGACATGCACCCCTGTGCTGGGAACAAGGCTCTCAGTGAAAATGGCTGCCAGATTTTAGCTTTACTTGTTAAGGCTCAAGCACACGACCTACACCAAAGTAGAGATGATGCTGCCTCCATCAATAGGTTCAAGTATGTGTAGTATTTTGTGACTTCAGTGTTTAAAATCCTTTGATTGGATTTAGCTAAGTGACAAAAACTTGCCTAGATATGGGTGGTATATCTGACTTCTACACACTCACCCAATAGCAAGCATTTTCACTGTACCACAACTGTATATTCGGCCATATTTGAGCTACTGTAATAACATTTTGCTCGATAATTCCTGCCATTGTGTGATATGTCTGTCTTTTACACATCAAAGACTACACACACAATACATATGAAGCCTTTTTACTGTACCAATGTGGAGAAATTCAACAATAAAAGTCCACATTTGGGCCTCCAAGTGGCATATTTGACTGTTTTTGAGCTCCTGTAAAAATATTTTGAAACTCTTGACAAGTAGCTCCCTTGTACAAATAGCGCTGATTCTAGCCACGGACTTTGGTGCAGGAGCGGTTTATAAACTAAGGGTTCCAAAAGTGTCCTTCTACAAGGACTGAGGTTCTACCTGGAACCATTTCCCGAAAAAAAGTCTTCAAGGTGGAAGCCAAGAATGGTTATCCGATGAGGACAAGCCGAAAAACCTTATATGGTTCTACTTAGCACTTTTATTTCTAAGAGTGTTAGACTGCAAAAACCAAACAATTGCTATTTTAAAGCAATTATGTACAACTATACTTGTGGATTTTATATTCAATTTCCAGCCAATAAACCCTAAATATTACACATAGGAACCTTTACCGGCACAGTAATAACCGAGTGTAACACTGCAATATTACAGCTGATATTAGTGGTTTTATACATTTGGGAATATTGAATAACAGCTTCGGCAGACAACATTAACAGTCAGGAGAGAGTGTGCTCCCACTGATACGCTCAGCTGAAGTTGGAATGCGTCTTTTAAACTTACGAGGCCCTTCCCTGCATTAAACTCCAAATGTTTTGATATGAAATGCCATTACCAAAGCCAACATTAAACAGAGCAGCCTTGCCACCCACTAAATCAGTTTAGCTTGTTTGCCCTGAGGCTTGATAAGACTGTCAGACTGGGAGCTGAATGTGGTGACACATTGTTGGAGTTGAGAGGACAGCATACACAGATAATAAGCGAAGGAGGGGAGAGTCAGACTGAAATAATAATAAAAAAAAAAGGGAACTGTCAACAAGGAGTGAAAGCATTATAAGCACTGCAGTAAGATACTGCACATAACTGGCTGTGTTTTTGAACGCAGTGGCTATCGTGACTGAGCCTCAAGGCCAATCACGCTTATACAGCCGAGGTGTTGTGAGAATGATGTAACCATTAATGGTTTTCACAGGGATCATCAGGCAGGCAGCACTGCTGAGTAACCATGTAATGTAAATGTTCCAGTGTTTAGTTTCAGAGTGCAGGTGTGTAAATATTAATAAGGTGTTTCCCATTTTAAGAAGAGAGGAACACCATGATGAAACCTCTGCTCTCGCTTCCAAGAGATATGGGTGAAGTGAATGTCTCAGCTTTTGTGTTCACCGTTTTTATCATCTGCATTTTGTAACCAAGTCTTATTCATTCTTTCATCACCCTCATCTTCCACCGTGTGGCTAAAGAAATAAAGCAAAAAAACTTGCTGTAAAAGTTGTTTTAGTTCTCCTCAGCTTGAGACATGGACACTCTCACGTACTAGAAAATCATGATAGATTGAGAAATGTGGCTGCCTCTTTTAATCTCACCTTTAAACCGTCTTTTAAATTGGAAATGTAATTTTGTGTCGCTGTTTAAACTGCTCATTCTCCTGACAAAAGTCCACAGAGTAATCCATTAAGAAAATCTGCAATTCTACATCACAGCACACAGGAGTTATTGATCAACCACTGCTTCTCTCTTCATCTTTGAGTTTAAACATGTTACAAATGCACTCCTAATGACATCTAATGGTGAGACTTTGGAACTTTCATGTTCAAATCTTTGTTTATTTACCTATAGGAATGCAAATTTCATTTTAGGAAGCAGCAGTCCATCAGCTCCTTTGTCCCTAAAAATGTCTTAGTCACTGTAGACTTTATCACAGGCGAGTGAATGGTTTCCAAACTTCAATTTCCAGTCAGAAAAAGTGGTCTAATGGTTAGATAGAGTACTTGTAGACAACCTTCAACTTCAAAATGCAAAATGCACACTCTGGCTGATCTGTCCATTTGGGCAGTGCAAGATGGCGGCCTCCATAAAGCAAGGCAAAACTCAATGTGCCCTTATCTTTCTCTATGGTGTTTACATACATATCCAGGTTAACACATTTTAGTATTTTCACTGATGCTGCTAATTGTTCACACACAGCACAGTTTGCCTCAGGACAGTACGATCTCTCCATATCTCACTCTCACACTTCCTTTATTTTGGTACAAAATCCAACATTCACCTCACAAAACAAAAATAAGGCTGAAAATAACACAAGTGTCGTCAGCACTTTGCTGACATGTTACCGAGTTAATTACAAAGTACTCGCAGAGAGCATTTTCATGACAAAAGTGTTATTTAAAGATGTAAAAAGTCATTTTTAGAATTGAATAAGTGCAAGTGCAGGTCATGGTTTTATTTTGAGAACACAGTGGTGACAAGGTGCTCCTGGATCACTAAAGCAGGGTCACAATATGCAGAGAGAGAGAGAGAGAGTAGAGATTTGATGCTTTCTGTTTTCATCCAGTGAACAAATGTACTTTGACATCTCTGGGGAAAGCTGTTACTGGTTGCCTTCACAAAGTGCAAAAGGAAATGGCCCTGCATTTTCTCCTTCTTCTTTTTTTGAGAAGGAGATGGGAGATGGGTCAGGGAATATGACAAAGCTTCGGGGCATTTAGTGTTAGTGCGGGGAGTAGGGCAGAGAAATACAGGACTACAGAATATCAGAGAGAGAGTATAGATGGGGCCTTTCCTTTCAAGTGGTTCGCTGGTTAATATTTTAGTAGCCGTTTTTGAAGAGAAACATCGTAATTAAATCTCCAGGCCGGACCTTATAGAAAAAACATGTTTGAGCCATTCACAGCAGGAGGAAGAAGAACAAGAAAACGGGTCAAATCTGACATATTTCTGCAGCACTTTGACTTTAATGTGGCACTTTCTCCTGTGATTTTTTAATACTTTGTATATAACATTTCCCTCACTACTGGTTGCGAATGACATTGTGCATATTTAGAGTAAATCACTCGGTCCTAAATGCTATACATTCACAGTAAGTTATCCTATCATTTACTGTAAATTGATATCTATAGCAGTCATTTTCTTTAAAACTACTGCATTTTACTGACATCACAGGAGTTATGCCACACAGTATGCTGAAATTACAAAAAAAATATTGTATTATGTTATACATTATCACAGTAAAAGCATGTAGAGTGATAATCATGTGTTTGTTTGATCACATTTTAAAATAATGCCTGAGAAATCCTGGAAATAATTTGCAGTGTATAAGGTGCATGAAATATTATATGAATTTGATTGACGTAAATCATTATACTGTATATTGAAACAAAATATTTTGCTATATTTTTGTACTATTATTTGATAGATTTTGATAACTTACTGTTTCCACTCCAATTGTTGGACTCAGATTTACAGTACAAATGTGATGCATGTCTTCACACGGTGACGTCATAAATGAGTGCTGTCATGGCTGTCTGCCTTTTCTGGAATGCCAGGATAGTACAGTAAAGTACAGTTTCAAACTTTTTTATGACATTTACTCATTTGTAGAAGCCATAAATTAGCTGGAGAATGCAAATTAGTGTATGTGTACTCCTGGTTTTATTTTGGTGAAGGGTTTTTCTGCCTTCCTGTCTGCACTTCATCTGTCTTGTCTGGTCTTGTTAATTCCCTGATTGTCTGCACCTGGTGTTAATCAGTTCATGCTCCTTTAAATACGCCTTTTGGATTTCCACGTCTACGTCTTCTAGTTCCCTGTGTCTGGCTCACTCTCATCTGACCCTGTTTGGATTTATTACCTGACCAAGCGTAAGACTTTAACCTTGAACCTTGATCTTGGCGTCCGCCTTGTGCATTTGGGTCCACACCTAGTTTCTTTCAGACAGGCACGGTTCTGGTTTTGGCTCTGGTGTCGTTCTGGAGTCTCATCGTGTTCACACCAGTTTTAGAGGAACCAAGATTGGGAGGACGTTAATCTGCGTTACTCAGGTGGAAGTAAACACAACACCGGCAACATCTCAATGCTTCCTCTACTTTCCGCTCGTCTTCACAAGAATACCAGAATATAACACGCCCACTGGTGATGTCATAGTTCGCAGGGAAGAACCAGGTATTTCTTGGTTCCCTCGAATACCAACTTGTCCGGTTCCGAACCTGTTTTTATTTTTTTTGGTCTGAATAAGCCTCATGTCTGGCAAATGTTCTTAAAGTTTTTGCCTAAAAGGAAAATAATAATATTGGCAAGTAAGATTTGCACTATAGAAAAATGTTCTATTTTTAATAATGTTCTAGAAAAGAGCTAACTTTGTCCTGCTTTAAGCTTTTGCATGGAATCCCAACTGCTCCTGGTTTGTGTTCATGACTGGTGTGTTTTAAAGACGTGTTAAATACTGAAGTAAAATTCACTATCACAGATTGGTGTGTCAGCCATATCAAGCAAAATGACCACGTGACATCATTGTTTGCTTGTGATCAGCACAGCTTTCTTAAATTTTTGTCCAGTTATTTTTGGCCTTTTTTGTACATATACAGTATATTTGACCCACATTACAGTCTAGATTTATGTTTTAACCATTATAGCCAAACGAAATTCGGTTTGGTTACTATTATTATTCTTTTCTGAAAACATGAAAGTTTAAATATTTAAGAACTATTGGCTTATTTCTAGACGACCTGTTTTTGCAGTGCAGTGCAGGTGTGTGTATGTATGTATGCCATGGAGCCCAGCTGCAGCACAATGACTACTACTTGACAATTGGGAGGATCCGTGCATTAACACGTTTGGTTCTGGGTTTTTAATATTATAATATAATATAATATAATATTAGATTATAGACGGACAGATCCTTGGTGTGAGGCTGGATCAAAATGTGTCAATGGGTCCTACTGGGGATGTATGCAATACATTTGATGAAAAATATGTTTTTTTCAACAATAACCTCGGTTTCATCATCGCTCTGGGTCAGTCACTGCATACCAATGCACAATTAAGTTCTTGTTAATGGCAAATAGTTTGTATTTATATAGTACTTTTCTAGTCTTGATAACCACTCAAAGCTGCTTTACACTACAAGTTTTGCTCTTCACCCTGTGTGCATTGTGTTTCCCATCGCTCATCTCTCATACCCATTCACACGCTGCCAGCACAGCTGTCAGGCGCAACATGGGGTTAAGAGTCTTGCCCAAGGACACATCGGACCCACAACCTTCCAGTTGAAAGACGACCCGCTCTACCACTGAGCTATCGTCGCCCCCCTCCTTGTCCGAGTACACAAACACTTGCTGGGAATTGATTTATTGAATCAAGTGTGTCTGCCCAGCCAGTTCTCATTCCAAGAGCTTCATATACTGCCGCTCTGTCACGTCCCTCGGAGTATCCTTCCGGTCTGAAAGAGACGCTCAGAGCAGCTGCCCCGAGTGTACATCCACACTTTAACGTCGCTATGAGCATCGAGCCAGAACTAAGCAGTCACTCACAAGGAAAACCCTATGCTCTATTATTTATAATTATTTATGATGTATTATTGGTCAATGAAATGCAGATGATATAAATAAAATAAATGTCTGACTGAGTGGAGCCAACAGGGAATATCCACTAAGCCTAACATGGATATTTATCCTAGCCTCAGTCCTTTTCTTGGCCCTAACCTTAAACCTCAGTCCTATCCTGGTCCTTAACCCTAACCTCAGTCCTTTTCTTGGCCCAAACCTTAGACCTCAGTACTATCCTGGTCCTTAACCCTAACCTCAGTCCTTTTCTTGGCCCTAACCTTAGACCTCAGTACTATCCTGGTCCTTAACCCTAACCTCAGTCCTTTTCTTGGCCCTAACCTTAGACCTCAGTACTATCCTGGTCCTTAACCCTAACCTCAGTCCTTTTCTTGGCCCTAACCGTAAAACCTCAGTCCTATACTGGTCCCTAACCCTAACCTCAAACTCGCCGCCGCCAGTGGGTCAATTAAAAGCCTGGTGCGTCTCTTTCAGACAACGAAGGATAGGAGTGATGGTATATTATGCTTTTGGGGTGAAAACAGGTTGGTCTCTCTCCCCAACGCTATGTGGCGACATTCGTATTAGTTTCCAATTTAGTTATCCTACCTCAAGGTGTTAAGTGGTTATTTTGTAGTAATACAATACAATCATGCAATACATAATTGTAATAGGTTTTGTAATAGTAATAAATAAGAAACTCCCCAAAAGTGAGTGCCCAACCAACAAGTAATAGTGATGTGATGCCACTATTCTAAAGTTTGTTTGGCTAAAACCTCATCTGAGAAGAGCTGACACCAACAAAATGAATAAACGGTGGATGAGCTCGAGGCTGAGGGAATACCTCGGCACTTGGTCATTCATCATGGCAATCATTTGAAGCGCAGTATAAGCGCACAGCTGTTATGTTTGCATTTTTCTCCTGCATAATTCATTAATTACCCCAAATGAAGACATTTTGGTGCAGAATTGTCTCCGTTCAAGATCACGAAGTCTCGCATTGTGCCTGTGAGTCGCCGAGACTGCAGTGGCTGCATTATCCATTCACACTCTGAATGGATAATCCTTGTAAACCTAAAGATGTCTGAATATTAAAGTGCACTAAGTGTTTAGTGCACATGTAATGGAGTGGATGGTGGTGCATTGTTGTTTACATGTCTACAGCATGTACCGTAATCATGTAAATGAGGCACAGTTTGCTCTTCCTGTTCCTTTTACATGAATTTGTTAGCCTAGAAATTAGCGTGGATGAGTGAGTTTTCGCAGTGTTGTTTCATAAGCTGCTCAGTAAGTGATCTTTACTGCCTGCTTTGTGCACATGGTCAGAGCTGCAGAAAAGGGATTTGAATTCGCCCTGTCACCAGCGTATGTTTTTTGCATTGCATTGAGTCAGAGTGTTTTTAAATCTGTGTTGTCGAACAAGTGGAAATGATGCATTGTCTTACAACTGGACACTGGAAACTGGAAACAGCGCAGTGCTAGTGATTGTGTTTGAATGGGAACAAGAATATCAATAACAAATACTTGAAAAGCGAGTGCTTTAAAAAGTGTTTAAGAACATAGTCAGACTTACCTTGTCCGTTTTACATGAGGAGTTGGAGTAAACCTTCTCAGGGATTTTCATCCTGTCTGTACGTGCCATGTCAATCATTAAAAAATCGCTGGGCAAAAAGGTCCAGAACAAGTAGTTATGCAGAAGTCAAGTCACTTTTTCCCTTCTGCATTATTTCATTTTAGTCACTGAAGTCAAATAAAGTCTGTTGTTTTTGTCTTAACTTATCCATAAACCAAATATGAAGATTTCAGGTGCAGGATAAGGCACGTGCAACTCTCCGTCTGCCGATGTTTGACTCTTGCCAGTATCAGTGGCAGTTGGACGTCCTCCTCAGTCAGAATGACGCTATTAAAGCTGCCATAAAACTTTACTGATTGTCCAATCAAGTTTACAGGAGTTACAGAGAAATCCCAGTTCATTTTGTCATAGCTCTATGTATTTACTTTGCTTCGGTGAACAGTACCTTCTAAGTACCATGGTAATTATTTTGTACTTAAGTCATGACGTGGTGTTTTTCTTTGTTCCCTCAGGTCCTCCAGTCATCGTAGGAATGAGCATCAACATAGCGAGCATCGACTCCATCTCAGAAGTAAACATGGTGAGTCTTTTGTCTTGTAGATTTGCCCTCTTCATTGCTTCTCGCTGCTCAATCCTTCCCAAAAAGGTCCTTCTACAAGGGCTGAGGTTCTACCTGGAACCATTTGCTTCTGAAAGCTTTTTTCAAGGGTTCTTGGTAACACTAATGGTTCCAGTAAAAACCATTTTGATCCAGAGAACTCTTTAAAAACCCTTTCCTGATAAAAGGGTTTGAAAAGGGTTCTTGGTGGAACCCTCCAAAAGGGTTACAGGTAGAACCTTTATAAAAAGGTTCTACCTGGAGCCAAAAAGGGTTCTCCTATGAGGACAAGCCAAAGAACCTTATATGGTTCTACTTAGCACTTTTATTTCTGAGAGTGTAGTTTTGAAAAGCTAGCATGAGCGCACTTTGCATTACCGTAATTACACGATGGTGTGTGCTATCGGAGAAATTCCAAAGATTTCCCGAAAGCTATAACATGTGATTATTACGGTAATTTCACTCACCCTGTTGCAGGAAGCCGGAGAATCTGTGTCTTTGTTGCATGTACATAAGATTTTGAGGCCCGTTTTTGGACATTGAGACAAAAACAAAATTTTTATTTAAATATGTTGTATACTCTGCAAATTGAAATCTGGTGTTCATGTATAACTACAGTGTATTTTTTTTTTTAAATAATACTTTACTTTTCTTCATTTAAAATTGTTAATACACCATTTTAACATGCATTATATTGTAAATTCTCTGGAAAAAAATGGGCCAAAGCACTTAGAGACAGGAAATTGTCTGGCCCTTTTATGGTTAAAACTAGAAAAGCACTCGGAGAGCGCAGACCTCCGCCAAAGAAGCTCAGTGCCAACAAAACAGCGATAAAAATAGTGATAGTGTCTACGGATCACACCCAAAATTGAATCACTTGTTCCTGGTCCCATGGCGGACATTTCCTGAAAATGTCAAACTCCGGCGAAAACATATAAAGGGTTAAAGGGTCAATAGTAGTATGATTTGACTGATTTGCTACAAATCCGCTATTCTGCTCCGACACTGACTCTTAGAAGCTGTGTGAGGAGTGTGAGTTGTGACGTTGCTTGTGTCTCTTTATTTCACTCAGTGTGTTGCAGTCGCTCACGCCTCCCACGTTTCTATTTTGTGTTGTTTGCATTCACCCTCTCCGTTGTCACGTCTGTCTTTCGACCGTCAACCCGATCGAAGCCAGGAAGCCAAGTTCACGATTTGTTTGAAATAGTTGTTCCTCTCGCACAAAGTCTTCAAATTGATTACAGAATAACAGAAACACGCATGACTGGAACAAGGGAGCGTTTCATTTACTTTGAATTTGACGTGAGTTTAGATTTGAACATGTCTCACAAATTAAAACAGTTTTTTTCCAAGTGTGAACTGTGTTGTGTATCTGGAAAATACTGCAGAATGAGATGTATACTAGATTCATTTTGTTGTTATCTTATGTACTTTATGTACTGTTCGAAAGTGTGAGGTTTGCCTGAACCTTTGGTTATTTAAAGGTTTCTGAAACACTTTATTAGGTTATTGAAATACAGCTTTCTTTTTGTTGGCTTTTTTGTTTTGCAACCATTGCAATATACAACCACAACTCTACACTTTGTACTGCTATTATATCTATAAATGAAATATACTCTTATTGTTTTTGTTGTCATTGTATTTCTATTTTATTAACTTTTTTTAATCTGCTCTCTACACACGACATCTACAGTATTGCATGTCTGCCTTCTCTGTGGCTCTTCCTGAAGTTTATTCCATTTTTATTCCCTCTGGTTAAAGTTTTGTTTTGTTTTAGGCAGCTGTTCTTTACCTGAACCACAGGATGTGGTTTTAATGTACATTTAATAAAGCCCACTGAGGTCAAGTATGATTTGTAAATTTCAGCTTTACAAATTAAATTGATTTGCCAAACTCTGCCTTTTATAACATGCGTTGTTTGAAGCTGAGTGGAGGAGAGATAGTGTGCCAGTTTTATCAGACCTGGTTTTAATGGTCCAGGGTGTTATATTTAGGAGGGGCAACTGTGTTTCGACAGCAGCCTGAACAGACAAACAAGCCAAACAACAAGCATTCTCTCTGCACTAAAGGAATAGGAGGGGTGAGCGGAGTCCTCTGTAAATGCATTGTTATGCAAAGTTATGCATTTGAAATGTATCAATTTAATATAAATAATAATATATAAATATACAATACCACTTAATTGTAATATCATTTTATACTGAAAACATGACCCTATGACCTCAGCTTCCTTTAAACATAGCATGTGTGTCCAGTGAGGTGAATATAGAATAGAATATAGGCAGAATTTAATACTAAATAATTTTGCCATCAATATATTATAAATGAAATAAAACATTTGGTTGTAATTATCACATTACTTAATATATTACACATAGCATGTCGTTATACACACATATATATATATATATATATATATGTATTTATATGTATATATGTGTGTATGTGTATATATACATATATATATATATATGTGTGTGTGTGTGTGTACACACATATACATGTGTATATATGTGTATACAGTAGGCAGAATCTAATACTAAATAACCTTGCAATATATTATAAACGAAATAAGATATTTTGGTTGTAATTATCACATTACTTAATGTATTACATACAACATGTCATTATATATATATATGTGTGTGTGTATATATATATGTATATATGTGTGTGTGTATATATACTGTATATGTATGTATGTCTATATATGTATATATGTGTGTGTGTGTATACAGTATATGTATGTATCAAATGTCTCTTAATTACAGTTGTCCATGTTATTATTTACTGAACTGTATTTATTTTGCATCATATTATGAATATACATATATATATATATATATAATGAAGTATACATCGATTCAAATATGAATATCTGCGATATCATGATGGAATTATTATGTAATAGTTTTAAGCTTTATTTTCCAACTTGCAGAACGATAACTTCACACAGGTTAAAGTGAGGTGGGGCCCCTTTAGGGAGGTTTCCTACTGAGATGTTATTGCAAATTGCCCACTGTTTTTTAAGGGGGACGATGAGGCGGCCGCTCACTGCACATTTCAGTAAAAACAGCCCTCAGGCTCTGAGTGTCAGGGGCCCCCTATCAGCTCGTGGCCCCAAGCAGTTGCCTGCCTTGCCTGTTCACAAGCAGCGCCTCTGCTAATGCTACCAGGTTGTATTGCAGTGAAAGTAGAAGCAACATGTGACATGTTGCACAAAATATCTCAAGTTTTGCGTGCATAGGTTGTTTTTATATATAAAAAACTGTGTCTGTACACAGTGCAGTACTTTGATTGCAGGTGCAGTGATATATTAGCTCGCAGACATTATACCTTCACTTGAGTGCATTTCCTGTTAGATACAGTGTTATAAAAGAGCACCAGGACAACTGGATTTGTTGGTTTGCTGCCCATGCCCTATTCTACAAATGCTGAGTAGGAAAGTTTTTCGTATTGCATGAAAAGCTGCACAGCGGTGGATGCATTTATTTATTGCTGACATTGTCTTATCAAAGTTGCCTTTTTCTCTTTTATTGTCTGTTGTGGTAAAGCACTGAGTACAGGGATTTTTCAAATATTGTCATCTCTTTCCATATGCGACACCCTCTTCTTGCTTTCTATAACAGTGGTTCTGAAATGGGGCTTAAAGACTCCTGGGGGCCTGTAACACACTGTCAGTGGCTATGTGTAAAGTTTCCAGATGAATCCACTAAAATTATCATGATATTTTGACTTAATTTTTTTCCTTTTTTTCAGAAAAGTACAGAGTACAGAATTATTGTTCCTTTAATATGAAATATGTCATAGTTTACTTTCTCATTTAGCAATTTATAATCAAAGTATTCCAAATGCATGCAGGGATTCCTGGGATAGTTTGTGTTGAAAAAATGAAGAACTTCCAAAAAACTTGACTATTTGACTATTTGAACTGTGATTTAACACGTTTGCCTCTTTGATGAACCATGCCTTGTATTCGTGTTGTTTCATTCGACAAATTCCTCTCTGCTTTCAGCCACTTACATCTTGACAAAAGACATCCCCGATTTGAACCCTTGCTTTTCTTCTTGCTTGGTTGAGGCTTTTAGTTAATGCTCTCTTTCAATATCATGAGGAATTTCAGGGCCACAGCGAGAGCTCACTGTGTGACTAACTCCTCTGGCGACCCCACGTTACAAAATGTGTTATTGGGTGTTCAACAAGCAAAAAACAAACTCAGAACATAAAGTGTTTGGCTGTATTCAATCTTCAATCTCCCATGTTTCTTTAACGTCTAATTACAGTTATAATTTTGAGGAAAGACAATTCTATTTTTCTCCTTCTCTCCAGGACTACACCATCACAATGTATTTCCAGCAGAGCTGGCGAGATAAGCGTTTGGCCTATGGTGAGCTCAACTTGAATCTGACTCTGGACAACCGTGTAGCAGACCAGCTGTGGCTCCCCGACACCTACTTCCTTAATGACAAGAAGTCCTTTCTTCATGGTGTGACAGTGAAAAACCGCATGATCCGCCTGCACCCTGATGGCACTGTCTTATACGGGCTGAGGTAAGAACAGCTGAGACTTACAGTGTAACTCGTTTGCAGTCATCTCTGTTATAGGAATTGATTTTATGAATTCACTGTGTGCCTGGACTGGTGGTTTACATGAGCTTATGTCATTTTAACACAACACAAAATAATGTATATATTTATATCTATCTGCTCTTCCTTGTGAACATATAGTATCTCAAGGATGTCTTTCAAATTTGGTTTCTCTTTCCACCATGTATCGTTCTAAAGGTCTTTGCACACCAGACAGGACAAAAATGCAAATTATGATGCACCCTCCCAAGCGCAATGAGAAGAAACTAATGAATTATGAGGACGAGGGGGAAACAAATCATAGCCTGAGTTCATACCAGAGCAGAGCAGGCTTCACACACACATGAATCGTGATTCCTCAGCGCGTTCCCCCCCCCCCCTCTCAGGTTATGGCACGCCCTCAATGCCAGATCAGGGTCAAAAGTCTGAAACAGAAAGATCGGACAGTTACAAAAAAAAAAATCTTAAACCAAATAATGTTTTAATTTTTAATTTAATGTGAAAAAAAATAATATTATCGAAATTTCACTTTCAATTTTCTTTTTTCAAATTTACAAATATTATGGCCCTGATTTGGCTTCATACTCCTACAGCGTCCATTACAATTACATGCACATGTTATTATGCAAATTATGTCATTATGTCATTTAGCAACTTTTAGTACAGCAAATAGCTACTTTTCTTACTGAGGATTTGGCAACGCTGACTCACTGGCTGCTGAATGACTGGGTTTATTGGGGCAGTAAAAATCACTTTTTGTTGGCATCTCACTTTACTTGCACAATGTTGTTGATACCTCAGTCTTTCTTGACATAAAACAAATCATTTGCACATTTCCGTTTAAAATTCAGATTCTTGCCTTGTTTGAAAAGGGCAGCGATGTGCACAGGCCCCAAGCAGTACAAACGTAGGGCCTCCTTCTTGCTCTCATTGTCACTTTCAAGATGGCGGCAACGTTGACGCATTCGCCTACAGTCAATGTGGCAGCTGTGTACGACAAGGAATCCAAACACTGCTATACTGAGAAACACAGAGAGTGACGTGGAGCTGATGGACTTAATCTGTGTTTGACTGTGGTTTGAATGTAGCTGACAAAAGTTACACACTACAGCTTTAAGAAAGTGTTTTCTGCACATTTTAATGTGCATTAAATTGATACCGTGTGACTTTACAATTAAGAACTGATAAATGCTTTCAGTGCAATGTAAGGCACCGCCGCTTGCCTCAGTCCATTCCAAGCTTTTGCTGCTCCAGCTCCACTTGGTCTGTAATGACCAGTAACTTATGGTAGCAGCTAATGTGAACTTTGGGTTCACTGACTTCATGACTGTTCCCCATTTGTGCTACTGTCACACTATATTGTAAGCATGATCCCTTAATTGTTAACTGTGGATGCAGCAGTCACTGTTCAGCAGAATTTACAGACTCATGGTTCGCTATAATTCCACTCCACAGAATGCTATGTTGGACACAGAAAGCAAGAGCTGTAAAATAAACTAAATCAAGCAACTGCATTATTTTCAGACCAGGAAAATATTGCCTTTCCCATAACGAGGGCAATAAGACGGGGTCATTTTAGCGAGCAGTCAGGGGAAGACTCTTTCCTGTGATTAATTTTAAAGGCCCAATATTCAATAGCTGAGTGTTGGACCAAAGCTAACGGTAATATTCTCCTTCGTCACCAATACGTGGGAACGTTTTTAGCGCGGTTTTCTTTTCGTGCCGGTTTGTGTGGATGTGGCCTAAGAATGTGCCCTAATAGTTATTTAAACTGCTTTAGCTAACACAGTTTATTAAAAATAAGTTTTATGACGGCAAAGAAGCCGTTGATGTGTTTTGTTCCATGGATAAAAGGAAATGACAATGACAAGGTTTAGCTCATACAAAGTAATGAATTATTAATGCAATAATCAGGATTCAGAAATTCTGAATTACTGAATTGGTTCTGGCACAAAAGGATGGCGTGGCCTTTTTTCTTTACTTTCCCGTCATGACTCTCCACAAGACCCTCGGCAAAGTGCAGCGTCACTGCTGTCGGAAGCCGCAAATGTCTGTTTAATGAGTACATCTTTAATGTTTGTTCTTTACTCTCAGTCACAGTCACACATTGACGAGGCAGACTAAATTTAGCACAAGTGTGACCAGAACAAGAGCAGCTCGCTGCAGTCCTGTGAAAAGTCCGGAACAGATAGAAATATTATTTGGACGAGGAATATGTTAATCAGCATGAGGAGTTTGGTTGTTGTTAGGTTGAAGTGCATACTTTTTCTTACAAGCAAAGTAGATAAAGTTACTACAAGAGTGAGGGTTTTCTTACATGAACTCCTGGAAATTTGTGGAGAATCATATTTGAAGATTCATGATTTCACAGATGTCACCTGCAACCAAGAATCCTATTGGATGGCACCAGATGTCAATCACACTGGTGCCAACTCATATGTGTCATGCTTCATTGTCTATGTTCCTCTAAATGCCAACATACTTTACAAAATTAACATCATGTTCTATTAAAGAAGACCAACAGCTATTGATTGAGACCATTACCACTTCAGGAAAATGTTTACTGACATTACAAATAAATTTTTCTATTTTCTAATTCAAACAGTTATTTTTGAACCAATAAATTGTAACATCCTAGTTAGGGTCGCCTTGCAAAGCAGAAGGTCTGCGGTTCATATCGGACTATGACAAATGCAGCGGTTGATTGCCTGTGTCAGATACTGTTCAGAAACTTAAAGGGGACATATTATGTAAAATCAACTTTTTAATCATTTTTATATTTTTGGGACTCTGGAGGTCCTATCAGTGCAAATTGTTAAAAAAGATGACTCACTCATGTTTTTGTGGTCCTCCTCAGTCTAAGTACAGGAGATGAAACACGCGATTTTGACTTCCGCACTCATTGGGACGTCACAATGCGCTAAATTCCTGGAATTTGTCCGTAAAACACGTGAGAGTGCTGGCGACGGCACCAACATCCGAAAACCGGAAGTCCAAGAAAAGTTCTATTCTTGGCTCCACAGTGCAGCACAGAGTTCTACACAAACTTCCAGCCTCAGAGGATTTATCTGTCCAGTGCATACATGTTATATATGACGGCAATGTGCCTGCTAGAGCCTGTAAATGATCCCTTTTCCAAATGCTAACTGCTGTTAGCTCCTAGTAGCCTCTGTAGCTGATGTAATTTCCTGACCCTTAAGTTTCGTTTTATTTATTTATTTTTTCCTTAAAGAGATGCTACTAAACAGAGCCTTCTGAACAGGACTGTTTTGACAGGGTGCTCTGATGCTTCATCTTTATGGTATTTTGACCAAAGCATGTCACAGACATGTTCATTAGGACACCAGGGAACGACTTGGAGAAATAGGGTATAATATGACTCCTTTAACTGATTAGGGTGCTGGCAGGAGATGTTCTGAAACACTCAAGAGAAACTTCTTGATGATTTTAAGGGAAATATCCTGACTTGCTGGTCTGAAAGCAGCTGAAATTACTTCAGCTGTTTTCAGCCTGTTTGACGAACATGTTGAATGGGGCTGTATATGAATGTGTGTGTGAATGGTGAAACTGTATCGTCAAGAGCTTTGAGTGGTCATCAAATACAGAAAAGTGATATTCAAATTCAGAACATTTACTTCAATTGTGTGCTGGGTTAGAAAAAGGGAACATTCATAGGCCTCTTTGCAATGATGAAGGAGGAGGAGGAACCAGGATCCATTTCTTGCCAAAATGGTACCAATATTTCACAACACCACCTGATCTGAATAAACATTCCCAGCTGCTCTACTTGGCATACCTCACTCACACAGCACACGTAGCTCCCTCGCTGGAGCCAAAGAATTACCAAGCAGACACAAGTCTCGTAAAAATCGGGAAGAAAATCGCATTAGACCACCATTTGCACCTTCTGCCGGTGTAGTTCTCACATGAAATGAAAAGCTAAGAGTGTTTTGAAGGCCATGAGCATCAGTCCTTTCACCATCTCATCTTCACACATGCTGCACAGAGGCTTATGGTTATTTTCAGCCTCTGCAGTAATGGAGTGTGGCAGATGATGTCAAACCCCTGGATCTTTCCTCCTGTCCATTGTTTCAGCAGTGTACAGTAATAAGACACAGCCCATAATGTATGTGATTCCAGGACCTTTGCAAGCCTCCTGTGAGCATGTCATTACACCGCCTTGGTGAATGCTTTGTCTTTGCCCAAGGGTTGTGTGGACATCTTTTCTCCAGAACAATATGAAATTATAGTTGTGGAGGAAACAATGTCCGACTGCTGGAGGTTTTTGTTGTCCTAAATTTTTAAATGCGTTTCCTTGTAAAGATTTAACAATCCACCCCCCCCCCCCCCCCCCCGTGCTAGTCTTGCGCAAAGTCGAATGAAAAACTGTGGACAATCACATTACACACACTGCTGCACCGAGTCGCTCTCTGTGTAATGTGCTGATGCCGGTGTTTGTCTTGTTTATCAGCTTTTATTTAAGTCAACTTCTGCTACTTATACCGATTTTTAATCCGAGCTCCACTGATTTATGTTGATCAACCATTATCTATTCATGTATGTCTTTAAGAGCAAGACGGGCGTGTCACAAATTCTCAACTGTGTCCTCATTTTCTCCCCCAATGAGCTTGTGTTAGATGTTGAAAACCACATTCTCTGCCACTGTCCTCTTTATTTCCTCTTATTCCATTAACCATTTAGATTGTGTTAGTTTTCTTCAACACTCAACAGCTTGTTTGCAACCAGGGATATTTAAAGCAGGGGTAGGGAACCCTTTTCCTATATGGCTTTCTATATAAAAGCTATTTCAATTTTTAAAACATTTTTGCAGGCCAGGCTAAATTATTATGGCCTGAGCTCTGAGTGCTGCGCAGGAAAAAGAAATAGGTTTTTTTTCCCCCTCTACAATTTTATTATTGTGATTTATTGGATATTTTATTCTCAATCTATTTGTCTGCATTTTTTGGTTGTGGTGGTTGGGTTTAATGAACACAAAAACTGAAACCAAAATTCAGACACCCCCCTACTTCTCCCCAGAAAAATCATACGGTATATTAATTGTTTTCTGCCATTTATAATTTGAACATTTTTCTTCCATTGAAAAACGAATGGATTTGCAGTGCAGGGGTGAAATTCCCGACCGCAGTCGCCACAGTAATCCAGATCGAAGGTGAACAGGGGCGATATCCATCTCTATTTACTCAAAAAACAATAATCATGTTGAAAAACAATTATTAAAGGTGCATTATGTAATAAATCTAAACCAACTGGCCATAAAATCCTCCTAATATGTCACAGAGACTCATATAATGTGTTCATATAACAAACTGAACTCACCAACAACAACAGTACAGACAAAATATTTGCATTAAAAAAAATATTTTGCAGACTGCAAATCATGTTTATGTTTTGAAATCATGTTTTGGCATGTGGCGCCACCTACCGCCGTCTACCAATCATTGCAGTCAGTAAAGTCTCAGCTGCCGAGCAACCACGGGTTGCCAGTTACGTCAGAAAACGAAACCTAAAAGACCTCGGTATTTTGAATTTGAATGTAGTAACTGTTTTTGGCCACAGTCAAAACAAATCCTCAACATTTCCTCTGTTGTAATAATGTTGTTGGTCAGGTACCATGATATGTATTTAAAAAAAAAAAAAGTGGATCGGATGCTATAATACATACTATATTGAACAGTGTACAGTATATTCCTGCAACTAAAATCCCTTATGAGTGCAAACCAAAAGATGCAGGTGCAGATGCAAGTCAATTCTGGAACCCACATCTCTTTTTAAACTAATAAACTATCATTCCCTGCACATAAAAGATATTACCTTATAGCTAGATTTGAACCTTTTTCTATATTTCCGTGTGGAGGGCAGGGAGGAGAGGGCGAGTTCTGAAGAATGCTGAGTGGTGCCGGAGTCGCCGTGTTACAAACAAAAGAAAGTCATTCCAAACATCAATAAAAGTTGGTGTCAGTAGAAAGTGTCGTGCCCGATGTGCACGACTGAGCAGGTTTTTCCAACTTGCCAGTGACATGAGAGGCTGAATCATCGTTAGCAATCTGTCTATTGAATTTTGTAGTGTACTGAGTCCTGAGGGATTTTTATCTTTTTATTTTTTTTTAATTGTTCTTAGTTTTTCAGCTTCCCCCAGATGGTGTTTTCTCTCTTCCCATTCCTGGAAGTCTGTTGTCTTACATTCATCTTGTTATTAAACCACAGTGTTTATCTTTTGATAGTACAATAATCTCTATTTGGTAAGCAAGCTGCCTCACAATGCAGACTGTGTAGGTGTCCAAACTATTGCTCACACACAGAACCTTCCTGTCTGTAGTGGGATCCGCCTCCACGTTTCTTTTAGTTTAGCCGTGTTGAGCTGGCATGCTATATTTCATGGTGAGAGCAGCCAAGTAAAATGAATGGAAAATACTATTTAATTGTAGTTTACTTGGCTTGCTACTACGCTATCTGTTTTAAAGGGGACATATTGTGCAAAATCAACTTTTTAATCATTAATATCCTTATATTTGGGACTCTGGAGGCCCTATTAGTCGGCAAAGTGTGAAAAAAGATGACTCACTCATGTTTTTGTGGTCCTCTTCAGTCTAAGTACAGGAGATAAAACATGAGATGTTGACTTCCGCACTTATTGGGACATCACAATAAGTTAAATTCCTGGTATTGTTGTCTCGCTGAGCTCCACTTTGTCCATAAAACACACATTAATTGTATTGCTAGTGGACATGGACTGGACTTTGACCTGTTTATTTTTTTCTCGCTGCTGTCTTCTTCCTCTGTGTACCAACTTCTTCTATTACTTCCAGGTCAAAGCCCAGCAGTGGGAACTGTGGAACATGCGCAGAACGCTTAGGCCAGTTTTGGGTCCAGTTATGCAATCCCAAGTGACTTTTGTGGTAGTTTGACTTTGAGAAATTCAATATTTAAGTCTCAGTCCAATGAGATGACCAGAAACTACAATATTGCATATTCTCTTAAAGTAAAGACGTTGCTGAGTGTTGGGCTGTGTTGTTCAGATCTGATGCTGCTGCTGCAGCTGCTAACCATCTCAGGTGGGACTGTAAGTTGCTGACCTACATCTGCTGACATTTCCAAAACCCAGGCTCTCACTGTGAGTCCTCTCAACCTGTGCCTACTCGATGACGATTCTCTCCTGACTTAAGTGTCACACATAAAGTCAATTTTATTCGTAGTGAGGGTTTTCTTTCTCTGCCAAAGGGTAAAGTTGGACCTTTAAGTTGGACCTAAAGAGATTCTACTAAACAGAGCATTCTAAACAGGGCTGTTTTGGCAGGGTGATTGAATTGCTATGGTGCTTCATCCTTATGGTATTTTGACCAAAGCATGTCACAGACATGTTCATTAGGACACCAGGGAACGAGGTTAACTTACTAACTACTAGTAAGCCAGTGTCTTGTCTTTTTGTTTTCATATTTTATTGTTTGTGTGAATTTGTCTCAAATGGATCATGTGTTACATATCCTTGATATCCGACTTACTAGCACACCGCACTAGTAAGATAATTCTACGCACTAGTTAGTAGAACAACTGTGTGTTACTAGTAATACTAGTAATGAGTTTATAAAATATACAATATTTTCTCTTTTTTATGTGTAATTTCATTAGCCAAAATATGTTCAGCGCTCTTTAAATCCATAAAAATACATATTTCTTTTGAAGGTAACAGTCTGTTTCAATTGATGGCATCCCTTTTGCGGAACTGCTGCAATGTTTTGCATATATTATGCTTTCGCCTTTGAAAATTTCCATGAATAATGAACTTTTTAAAAAACATTCCACATGCTCATACTTACATACAAATACCGGGACTCTTCATCATGAAGCTACAGGTCTGCTGGTCTTGCAAATATTTCACAATAGAAGAAATTAGAAAAAAAAAAAATGAATATGGAAGCAGGGAACAGATTCGCGAGAGGGATTTTACTTGAAATGGGTACGGGGATGTGTTGCGTTTGTGACACAATGATGAGCTTTTCAGCGCAGGTGAGTGCCATTCCTGCAGAAAGCGGACACGGTATATAGGGTGAGAGGGAGAGGAGAGAAGGTCTCACACTTCTTTAAACTAGCTGATTGTTTTGCAGTGTATGCAGCTAACTAAGGGCCTGATTTACTCAAGCTTTGCGTGTGCAAAAACGGGTGCAAACTGGATTGCGCACGCAAATTTGCGCTGGGAGGAGAAAATATGTATGTAATATGTAATATGTAAATATGTCATTTTAGCACGGGCAAAGTGATTTCAGAAACCTGATTTTTAAGCCAGGTCTGGTGCAACCGTGCGCACATATGGCTACGGTTACGCACATACTTCTGCACCCCTGCTGAAGCATAATCCTCTGAGAAATCCATAAACGAAAATACTTTTTGTCAATCGGGAAATTGCGCTTTTCCAGAGCATGTTCAACTACGCGTTCACAGATGACACACATTAATTTCTTAATTGGTATATCTGAATAAATTACACACAGATATCCATAGGGGAAATTCGTGTTTGTACTGGTATGGGCTGAACTTTTTCTGTAGTTTGTGGTTCAAGGATGTCATATCCCGATTCCAGTTATCTGTTCATCGCAGAAAGTCAGCTGCACTTGCTGTTCACTGGCTTCAAGTTTCATTTTGTGCTTCCGTTGAGTCTGCGCTTTCTCTTTTTCCATGTTGACAACCCTTGACTAGCGCAAAATCCTCATTTAAATAGGGCGGTCTTAACCACACTGTGGCGGCAATCGAATTAGGTCACCCGTGAAACGCAAACCAGCAACAGGCGCAATCTTTAAGCTTGCACACGCAATTTAGCGCTCTCTATTTGGGATCTTAGTAAATCAGGCCCTAAGTCTCAACATCCCTTTAAAAAAATGACCCACATCACAAAGAAGCTGTTGCTATTCTTTCATCTTAAAATTCATGTTTGCCATGTGACCTTTCCTATGACTGTAATTAGGTGCAATGTTATCCAGCCACAGTTGTCGTCTCTCAGCAGAGCAGGGACAGAATCCAGTCCGAGCAGCTGAATGCTTGTGTTGCAGATTGCGGCAGCTCCGTGTCATTGTGAATAATAAATACATACCTGTCAGACATTTTGTTTTGTGTTTCATTATTACTACTAGTAGTATTATTTTCTCAGCTATCATAGCCCCAGAGGCCCACACATGCTTTTGTGTTAATCTGGCCCAATCAGTGCGAGCAGGACATATTTTGTTTTCCAATTACTCGCCGACACCACTCTGTTCACCCACCATGGCCAATTTATAAACTCTTTGTTCAGGCGGTGCATTTTCTACACACACAGCTTATCATCTACTGTATTCCTACTGTAAATGGCTGAGTTATTGCTGTAGTGTCAAAACCGCAGCAGAACGGGTGGCTTTCACTAAAATGTGATTAATGGCGTGCAATGTTTTTCAAATCTTTGTGTCATCATGGTTGAACATGCATTCAGAGACATAGAAACCTTTCCGGGTGGACATACTGGTGGCTTCTGAACTGCGCATTCATTTATCTATTTCATTTAAACAGGAAGCCAGTAAGTGAGTAAAAGCTGCTTTTAAGAACACACACCGTCTGGTCTGAGCCACAGAAATGTAATTACTGAAATGTGCTGCACTGGTAAATGTGTAAGTTAAATGCCAAAGTGCATAATTTGTAGCTAAAGCTGTTTGCTGGGCCACTTGATTTATCGATGATAATAAACCGCTTCACATACAAGCTACCTGGCAGAAAATGCATATCACAGAACGAGCAATAAATAAACCGCATTGTCAAAATCACACAGTGAGGCTGAGCATTTTAGTGAACTGTGAACGGAAAGAAGAAAGAAATGCCTTCCAGACTTTTCTCACAGAGACATCACAAATGAAACATGTACTATAGTTTGGAGAAAAAAAGTCTTGGTTTGGTGGAGTCTCAACGCTACCATCAGCCCTGCAAAGTGAAATGGTTTATGGATGAAAGAAGCTGAACACACTATATGATATACATATGATGTCTTCAACAGTGATATAAGCTTGAAATATATCCAGATTTAGACTTGTTTTTCACCAGAATGTGTTCATCAGCACATTAATTGTGTGTTTCATACTTTGCAGCACTATAAATTGTCATAATTTCCTGGACAAGGTTATGATGTACGTTTATTTTCGTAAATAGCCACAAACATTTAGATGGTGTTCATTTTTTCATCATTCAGATGAAGATGCAACACTGGCTAAATAGCTGGAAGTAACCACCATAACATTGTCACTACACTCTTAGAAATAAAAGTGCCAAGTAGAACCATATAAGGTTCTTCGGCTTGTCCTCATAGGAGAACCCTTTTTGGCTCCAGGTAGAACCTTTATATAAAGGTTCCACCTGGAACCCTTTTGGAGGGTTCCACCAAGAACCCTTTTAAAACCCTTTATTCAGGAAAGGGGTTTTAAAGGGTTCTCTGGCTCAAAATGGTTCTTACTGGAACCATTAGTGTTACCAAGAACCCTTGAAAAAACCCTTTCCTCGGGAAGCAATTGGTTCCAGGTAGAACCTCAGCCCTTGTAAAAGGACCCTTTTGGAACCCTTATTTCTAAGAGTGTAGGTGTCATGGTGTTTTCTTCTTCCTCTGACTTTTTTTGTTTTCGGCACGTTTCTGATGTCTTACTTTTAACCCATTATCTTTGGTGTGAACGAGACTTTCAAAAACCTTTTTGGAAAACAACTTGATTTCTGATTGCTTTCTGCTTGTTGTGTCTGTATGATATCACTTAAGCGTCATTGTTGTTTTGTTTTGTTTTTTTTGTCTTAGAATAACCACCACTGCTGCTTGCATGATGGACCTGAGGAGGTACCCTCTCGATGAACAAAACTGCACCCTCGAAATTGAAAGCTGTAAGTAATGCAATCGCATGTTAGAGAAAGAAGCAATGGACTTGTGAGATTTAGTTTACACATCTGATCTGGTGTTTGTTCTGAATCAATGTCTGAGTGCACCCAACCCTCTCATCTGATAACAAAAATCTCAATTAGATGTGGTTTGTGGATGCATGTGTCCAAATTCCTGAGCTGCATGATCGCAATTGATCCTCAGATGACTTCCTCTGGCCTGCAGTTTAACTCAAGGTATTTTTTACACCGATCAAGGCCCCCATGAATTAATGTATTTTTTTCCCCACCATCCCATTATTATTATTAAGAAAGATGATCATGTGATGTCTTTTTCTAATGGTTCAAATCTTATTTCATGTTGCAGCAGCGTGAGTAGAGGCTTGATTCACTCAGCTCCACCCTTAGAAATAAGGGGTCCAAAATGGTCCTTCTACAAGGGCTGAGGTTCTACCTGGAACCATTTGCTTCTGCAAAACCCTTTCCCGAAGAAGGGGTTTTTCAAGGGTTCTTGGTAACACTAATGGTTCCAGTAAGAACCATTTTGATCCAGAGAACCATTTAAAACCCCTTCCCTGAATAAAGTGTTTTAAAAGGGTTCTTGGTGGGACCCTCCAAAAGGGCTCAAGGTGGAACCTTGAAAAAAGTTTCTACCTGGAGCCACACTGTACAGTATGTCACACTGTACCTCTCAACATATACACTCTTAGAAATAAGGGTTCCAAAAGTGTCCATCTACAAGGGCTGAGGTTCTCAGAAAGAAGGTTCCAAAAAGAAACATTTTGACCCAGAGAACCCTTTAAAACCCCTTTCCTGAATAAAGGTTCCACCTGGAGCCATAAAGGGTTCTCCTATGAGGACAAGCCGAAGAACCTTATATGGTTCTACTTGGCACTTTTCTTTCTAAGAGTGTACTCCCGATTATTTTCTCTCTCCCTGTCACTCTTGCCAGCACAAAGACAGCTGGTGTTGGATCTCCCATTGGATCTAAGAGAAGATATCTTTATGAACCAGATTACACAGACGGGGCACTTC
>NC_139803.1:17097837-17285337 GCF_963457635.1 Microchirus variegatus
ACACACCAGCCCCTGCAGGCGTCTGCCAAATTGACAGTGTAAAACAGAGCGCACACATCCACCCATTCATCCAGCCCCCTCTCTTTCTTCAGCACAGAGACTCCAGTTATACAGCTAATTAGTTTATATATACACATCATCGCCATCATTTATCATGTGGCATGAACTGTCCTATGATGGCAATAAAATCAATGAGGGCTGTGTTCCCTCATTGAGGGTTAAATTGTTAAACTCGGGAGAAGTAAATTGCGATAGGAGCCGCTGACCAAAAGCCTCACAGTCAGGTTGAGATAGAATCAGACACAGAAGCAGAATCACAGTGTAGGAGGATTTAATAGACCCCTTACCTGCAGGGTATACAGACATTTTCAGCTATTGAACTGTGCTGTTACTAAGCTCTTAGAAAGCTGGAGATGACACACACTGTGACAGTTCACCACTGTCTCTGTACATAAAGGCCATCTATGTACATCCAGCACGCAGCGTGCATATAAGGAGATATGCTCTAAAGCATTAGAGAGCTATTATTTTTGACATCCTGCATTAAAATGAAAAAAGTTGAACCCCAATTTGGATAATTGATATGACTAAC
Organism: Microchirus variegatus; assembly: GCF_963457635.1. Classification (NCBI taxonomy): domain Eukaryota; kingdom Metazoa; phylum Chordata; class Actinopteri; order Pleuronectiformes; family Soleidae; genus Microchirus; species Microchirus variegatus. Next base: position 17,098,430 of record NC_139803.1, read on the forward strand.
ATTATTTTATGTTTAAAGAAAAATTTACTTTTTGTGATATTCAGAACATGGTAAATAAACCTCACAAGCTATATATATGTGTATATATGTATAAATACATATATATATTTATATGTATTTATGTATATATATATGTATATATATGTGTATATATGTATGTATATATGTGTATATATGTATATATAAATGTATGTATATATATATGTATGTATATATATATGTATGTATATGTATATATGTGTATATATGTATATATAAATGTATGTATGTATATATATATGTATGTATATATGTATATATGTATGTATATATGTATATACAGTATATATATATTTTTTTTTTTTATTTGAAGTGATACCCTGCAGTCTGCAATGTCTTTTTAATAGATACTCCCACAGGATTGTAGAATGCCTATATGCTCTGAGGCTGTGTATGAGACAACCAGACAATGCAGCAAAAATGAATAACTGCCAACTAAATATTATAGATTATGAAAGATAACATATCAGAGATACAAGAGTGGGCATATTAGTTAGATGTTTTCTTAATCCTTTTCTTCATCTGCCTTTTAAAAAATACAATAATATTGATTGTAAAGTCATTTGAAACATCATTGATCTGGCGTCCTCTCCACTGGTCACTAACACTGGGGGTCAGACAACAGGATATTTTTGTCTGTGAAGACACTCACTGAGTCAGATTAATTGGGTGATTATGAAGTCTTGCCATGTCATGGCCAAAAAACATTAGAGACCACACATCGCTCCCCGATTAATCACCGTTTCCTGTGTTTTTTAAGACTTCACCTGAAACAAACTGCTTCCAAGGACACAGATGTAAACAAATTAATTTCCTGTGTGATGCACGGCATATTATTTCCCGGATTTCACAGTCTTTAACTGTGAATTTCAACACAAATTGTGTCATTATCATTTCACAGGCTTTAACTGTGATAATGTAAAAATACTTTGTGTTTTATTGTAAAATGACTATGGGCTTTGTTATTACAAGAAACTCCTGTAATAAGTAACTAATAGAGTTAGATAAAACATAACATAAGACCAACTTTATTGTTTGCGAAACTGGGGAATTTTTTATGGAACAGCAGCCTCACAACTCTTAAAAAAACATAACATACAGAAAGATAGAAGAGATGAAAGGGCATATGAATATAACATGATGAAAAGAAGAATAAAAATATGTAAACGACATTAAGAAGATATAAAAAACAATAGAAAAAAGGAATAAAAAAAGGAAATGTAAGGGCAGCTTTATAGAGAATAAGGAGTAACATTTGATTGCAACTGAATTAACCAATCAAAAGACAATTAATATGCAGGAAAATATTGTAATTTAGCATTATTGCCTTTTGGTACATTAACGGAATAGAAGTTACCTTGAAGTTGCAGTAAAATACAGGATTTCTAATGGAAGAATCTGGTAATATGGTGTAACTGGAGTTATAGTAAAAAGTGAAAAAATATTCATACAGGGAAATATTAACGGATTACAGTAATTGTAATCCGTGTAAATGTAAACACTTCTCAGTTTACTTTTAAAATATATGGTAACCTGCTATGAAAGTACCTACTGCACAATAATGAACTGTAAATATTTGTGTATATATATATATTTTACGTTTGTGTGTGGTCACATCTACTCCATCTTTTAGAGTTGTCACTGAAAATGAAGTAGGCTATATTCCATAGTGTGGAATGACAGTATAGCCCAAAGAGACGTCCTACTCATGTCACATACAATGAACCAGTCCTATTATATCTCATACACGTGCATATGTAAGTAGATTTCCAGATATGAGAGGTTAGTGTGGGCCCCAGTGGGTGAAAGATTGAAATGATCTATGCTCATTAACAGTCCCGAGTAGAGTCTAATTAGCATGTAATAGGACACCAAATCCAGCACAGGAGCCTTGTTATTTAAGGATAAAGCTCATCTCTCATTTGGATGCATTTTTCATAAGCTACTCTAATTAAGTTTCATTAGCATTATTAATTAAACATGAAACCCCTCCCATTTCCTCAGTATAATGGCGCTGAACTTCCATCACAATATCTCATGCCATATATACATTCATACATACATACATACACACATATATATTTTTTTCATATAACAAAGTACTGAAAATAACTGAATCCTTTGCCCGTTTTGACCTTGTGAGGCTGGCAGAAAGTAAAACAATGGTTGGTGGAGGACTAAGCAATAGATTACAAACACCTGCTTCTCTCAGAATTGCTGATGTGTATCCCCTGTCTGCACCCAGGAAAGCTCTCAAAGTCACAATTATTCATTCTCAGTCAAAAGCTCAAGTACCAACGTCCTTTTTTCAAAGAAAATCCTCTTGAAACCGTCCTAATTCTGTTTCTCTGTCTCCTGTTAATCATGCAGAGTTACAGTTGTAGAGCCCATCTGGCACACTGGCATAAGCTGGTTTTGATTTTTTTTTTTTAAATTGCCAATTCATTCTCATATGAATACACTGGGAATTTATATGCAAACGAGCATTTTCAAATTTTGGGTAACTTTCCATGAATTCGCATTTGAAATATCCTTTCACGTGGATCTAATATTTACAAAAGGAAGCATTTCTAAGAGACAAATGTATATATACATGTGTATGTGTATGTATATGTATATGTATATATATATGTGTATGTATTTAAGTATATAGATATATATATATATACATGTGTATGTATATGCGTATATATGTATATACATGTATGTATGTATATATGTATATATATATATAGAAAAAACCTGTAAACTAAGTACAATGAAATACTTTTCCTTGCAGTGCTCTTCCCAATTAGAATCAAAATTACAGAGTCGTCTTGCAGATTTCCACATGCAGAGATTCTGTGGACATCGACATCAGTGCCACTGGTGGAACCACAGGTCCAAAGTTTGACTTTGATTTCTATATCTGTTACTATTATTTTCACAGTTGTGTCCACAGTCTCTGCAGTTTCTCTTTAGAGGTTGAGTTATCAAAGGCACCTTTTTCTTCTCCTGATTCACTCTGTAATGCAGGGGCGGGAAACCTCCCACCTGCAGAGGGGCTGTAAGACGGTTTGATGACTAAAATAACATAAAACATAAAAAGCCAGATTCTTCTCTGTGATAAGAGAAAATAAGAGTACGAGTATCTTTAGAAAAGTAGACGTATGGTGTCGCACATTAAAAGAAGAAGCAGCAGCTCACAAAATGCCAATGTTGAGCGTCATTACAATGCAGCTGTATTCTTGTTGGCACTTCTTGTTAGAGTTTGTGCCCAGCAAAATGAAACCCCCATAATGCTTTACACTAAACTGTGAAGATCTGCACCTGGATCAGTAAACAATATTACTGGATACCTGGAAAAAAAGTAACTTAGATGTTTTGTTATGCTTTAAAGCTCCCATAGAGTGGTCCTATCGCACATGTATATGAGTTATGGAGGTCTACTTACATACATTAACTTGTTTTTATGGTCAAAAACCTCCTAGTTGCTGCAAACGAGCCGATAGAAATCTCTCCTCACTGAAGCTCTCGTCACCTGCGGAGTTTCAGATTGAAATCTCACCCCCAGAAAACAGAATGTGTTGTGATTGGCCAGCCAACAAGAGCTTTCCCAACTGTCTTGTGATTAGCCAATACCTGGAAGTGACGTAATTAGCACACCAGCTTTCAGAAGCGCAGCTCCCCCCTCTGGAACGGTGGATGCACTGTTACTCATTATCAAAACATTGTTTTAACAATGTTTAAAAATAGATTCGTCACAACTCCCCGCAGCAGTCCCAGACCCAGATTCGGACCCAAAGTCAGAAGACGCTGTCGCAAGTGAGACACCTCCACAACGGACGTTCTTCTTCTGCGGTACAATGTACGTGCCCGGAGCAGGAGGATCTGCTGTTCAGGAGAAGGGCTGGTTATGTAAGTGTCTGAACTGTTTGTTTCAAAACTTAAGGGCTTCATAAACGAGGTAATGGCGCAGATGCACACCAAAAAAACAGCGATAATTGGAACTTCCGTCCTATGGCTGCTTTAAAGCCCACTACGCACCTTTGGACAGCTTGCTGACGGTCAAGAACAATGACAAACCACGACGCTGCCTCAGTTGTCATGTGTTGGGGAACAAAGTTGACTTGACTTCACACCACCTCAACTAGCAAGCAGCTTGTATGTTCTGTGCCTGGATGAGAAGGAACTACTTTCCCTGCCAGCAAGATTGTTGTTTTCTGTATGTGTCATTGAAAAAAGAACTCCCTGGCAGTGGGTGGCACATACTTAGATTTTATTAATCTCATTTGATCATCACATGGACTCATGGTCACACAGCTGCGTGTCATAGTTGTATTCATGTCCATATGTCCAAGTGAGTAGCTTATGAAAGAAGGTTGATGTGATCTCTTTGCTGTGTGCTCTCTTGCCGTAGGGTTGTTTTCTTGCTTCCTCATTTCTGTGCCTCTTTGTTTTTTGTCTGATTGTCTGGAGCCAAATCACCGTGATCTCTCTTATCAAAGGGCACAGACACAAGATTCAACATGCTAAACGAGGCCTGTCCAGTGGCAGAAACCTCATTTAGACAGTGAATGTCAGGCGAGCTGAACAAGTCGAATGTATAGCACTGTGTGTAAACCATGTGCGTTTTTCTACCCTGCAAGAACAAAGACCTTTTTGTTGACATCTGAATGTCCTGGCGAGTTTTCAAAAGCATATACAGGAATTCCACGAAATGTTTCAGGACATTTAAAAAAAACAAAAGGAACTGAATGTGTGTACATGCTGTTTAATGTGGAACCAGCTGATGTGCCTGACAGCACCAAGTGAAAAATAACTGAGCTGCAAAGAAACAACGATCACAGAGCTCGACACAACAGCATCACTTTAGTAACGTCCTGAGAATTTTTCCATTTGGATGAGTAATGCACCAAACTTTGCATCTCCGTTTGGGACAAACCCACTGGTGTCAAAATGGACTCTTGAAAAGACTTGATTTTGCCGCAGGATCCACAGCTGGATACCGAGACATCACATTTCTGATGTCTCGATATAAAGAGTATAATCCATCTCATCCTGCAACCTCAAGAGGACACTTTTTACTCCCACAAAACAATGTCTACAATAAACTGGTTTTGATCAAATGCAATTCAGTTGTTAAAGTTCAATGAAACTTAATTTAATTATCTGTAATTTAGTTTCTATTACTCTATATTTTCCCATCTTTCTTTTTAAATAGTTATATTTGGTCATTTTTGGACAATTTTCCACAACAAAGTTTAACCGAACCTAACATATCCTAGAGTGACATGACACACTTGGTTGGTCTGAAGCATTTGAATTTAAATTGCCTTTGATAGGAAATTTACAAAAATAAAAAGTGGGTGTACTGTTGCCTTCCAAAGATAAGCATAGTAGAAGAAAATAATCTTTTGAAAACCATTCATGTGTTGACTGGCAAAATACATATTTTCAGCTTGGGTATTCTCTTAAGCAAGTTTGTGTCACTTTAACAAAGGAGTGTTAAAGTGACAAAGTCAGAAAATAACAAGAAACTTTGAAGTTACTGATGGAGGCAGTGGTGATCAACACTCTGTGGTCTGTGTGGTCAAAATCACTGTTTGCTTTGAAGGAAGGACCCTGGTGTGAGGAGTAAGTGGTTTGTAATGTGACAGAAATGTTAGTTGTGTGTTGAGAAAGGCTGTTTAATGTTAAGGTAAAGCTGTGAATCACACCTTAACATTGTGAACTCTAAAGCTGAGGTAAGTTTTATTTGGTAAGCTGTGTGTTCAGTGTGTTTTTGATTCCCTGTTAACCATTAGCCAGCTGAGATTTTACAGTGAGGATAAAGCAGTAGACAATTGTCAAGGGACTACAGTGGCTTTCACATACCAAACAACGCTGTTCTTCTTTGCTGACAATATTTACTGTGGGTGTGTTCATAACGTTACCAAAAAGACGTAGCCACATTTCACCTCAGACATTTGGCTATAGATAAAGAGAACTTAATATTTATATTTATGTATACATATATATTTATGTGTGTGTATATATTTATATATACTAGTGCAGTGCTCGTAGGAAGTATGTATTCCTAGAGTGGGAGCTGAAGAAGATTTTTCAGTTATTGTAATGCATGATAAGGAACGTAAAGGCTATTAGCATTAGCGTAGCTAGCTGTCTAGCTATGCTAATTGAAAATTAAAATTAAAATTGTGTTGTGCCGTATGAGGTTGCACAGTGTTTGTATTGTGTAAGCCCTATGCTAATGCTAATCATAGCCTCACTAGCTAACCTTTGGAAACATGTTCGCCAAGTTACCCGCAAAGTAGTGAAAGTGTGAAAATGTCTCACCCACCATGAGGACAGCCTCTTCACTCTCACCTCCCCGCTCCAGACAGCACAGCTGCTACTGATGAGCCGTTGCCTGCCTGGTGTAGCGTGATAAATCAGCGAAAGTTGCGGCATGATAAATCAGTGAAAATTAGGATGCACATCATTGGGCCATGCTCAACCCATATCCAAAGTCTTAGGGCAATCTGACTAATGGTCAGCAAATATGCCTGTCACAGACAGACAGACACAACTTGCTTTGTATATATATATATATATATATATATAAACATATATGTGTATATATATATATATATACACATATATATATATACACACATATGAGCAGTACACTATAAATGAATCAAACACAAAATGACATGAGAGTGTATTTGGTTAAAATACATTGATCACACACTGATGTAAGTGAGAATGGCTTGGTTCCAGATTGAGGCCAAACTTGCTGCTGGACTTTTAATGAAGACTACACACATGCCAGACCAAAATGACCTCTATTAGAGCTCATCAGTGCTGGTTATCTCTGCTTGTCTCTTACTGTTATGTGTGCCTGTTGTCTCTCTGTTGGAGTTTGGGGGTGTACGTTGTACTGATTACTTGTAACACACTGGTATTTCTGCGTGAAGCCGCCTTTGATCTTTAAACCCAAGCCAAGTATGTAACGTGACAACCACAGAACTCTCCCCCCGGCGAATTCTGCAGTGGAAACCAAAGGCAGCTGAGCGTTTGCTTCCTAAGCCCTTAGGCTTTTGAGAACATCCTACCTGTTGAGTTCATGATGGTGGAGCCTGTGCACCTCGTGATTTCATTTTCACAATTTGGAAAGCAAGCATAATTTATTATTTCATAATGATATCATATTTGGATTGCCCTGTTTTGATTAGATATTTATACTATTAAGATTAATTATTTTTTACCAGCTTAGCAAAAGCTAACCATCATAACGAAATATACACTCCGCGCATAATTATTAGGCAAGTTGTATTCCTGAGGACATTTAAGAAGAGCCCACAAGATCTCAATAGGGTTTAGGTCAGGTGAGGAAGAGGCCATGTCATTATTCTGTCATCTTTGAGGCTTTTGCTGGCTAACACAGTGGAGTACTTGTGATAAAAATCATGGCCTTCTTGAGTGACGTACTGTAGACTTTTGCCTGTACCGCTGCTTGAAGAAAGCATCTTCTAAAAAGTGGTAGTTTGGGAGTTGATTTCAAGTCCCTCTTCAACCTGAAAAGGTCCAACTACTTCATCCTTAATAATAGCAGCTCATACCAGTGCCCCACCTCCACCTTACTGATGTCTGACTCGAAGTGAAGCTCTGTGTCCATTAGTGATCGAGCCACAGGCTCATCCGTCTCGTCCGTCAAGAGTCGCTCTCATTTCATCTGTCCATAAAACCTTAGAGAAATCTGTCTTCAGATATTTCTTTGCCCATTCTTGATGGTTCAGTGGTGATTGTGTTTCAGGGCCATGTCTTTGAGCCCTGTACACCTGGCACTTCTGGACACAGGTTGCATTGCTGGGATATAATAGCACTGGAGGTTAATGGGTTAATTCTTCTCAAGTCAATAGCTTAGTTACTTCAAGAGTGCAGCATCTCTCTGAAAGTCATTTTAATCTGTTAGTCTGGTAAATCTCTTTTTTGACCCATTTTGTCTGAGGTAAAGAATAGTAATTATGCACACCACTGCTGCTTTGTGTTTTGTGTCATACTCTCACCTGTTTGCAGTCATCTCACTTTGTTTCTTTTGCCTCGTCTGTTTTGACACCAAACAAATCACTTCCTGTGTGCAGCATGGGAATGTTGTTGAGCGACACCAGCTTTAAGCACCGCCGTAATGAGTCTTGTTGAGCTGTTTTAATAAGCACTGTGTAAACTCACTTGACAAAAGTTCGAACGTAATGGACATTTGTTTGGATTTAAAAGTAACACGACACTTTTTTAAAGCCATAGTTGATCATTTGTTTCTGAAACACTTTTTACCAGAGGTTTTATTCAGACTGATTGAATTGATTCGCTGGCACAATCACTGCCCTGCTTACTGTACATGCATCATCCATTATGTACAAGGCTGTTCTCGCAACATTCTCTCCTTAACTCTTTTTTCTTCTTTATGAAGGACGTTACATATACCATATCTCTCAGTATCCATAAAAACAGCCTCTACAATAACAATAATCACAATTACATGCTAGTTATGTTTTGCACATGTGCATGTTGCATGAACAGATGTCGACATGGTTGCATCAGTTATCCCATTATTGCAACCTTTGAGAATACAAAACGATATTCTGTTAGTTTTCATAAGACCACTATTCTATTGATGGTTATCTAGACATGAAGAGAATGATAACGCATAATAAGGCATCATTTAAAAAAACCAAAAAAAAACAATATTTGAAGTATATTTGTATTCGAGATTAGTGCACTCAAATCTGCACTCTTATAAGTTATTATGACCGGCAATGGCAGAATATTTGAATACACATTTCCAGCCATAATAAATAGTCAAACTAGAAAAGCACTTGGAGAGCGCAGACCTCCGCCAAGGCAGCTCAGCCCCCCACAAAATAGTGATAAAAATAGCGATAGTGTCTATGGATTACGCCCAAAATTCAATCACTTGTTCCTGGTCCCATTGCGGACATTTCCTGAGTTATGTTGCTAACAGACAGACAAAAAGACAAACAAACTCCAGCAAATACATATACCTCCTGACGGAGGTCATCTAGAAAAGCACTCGGAGATTGCACACCTCCGCCAAGGCAGCTCAGCCCCCCACCCCCCTAAGGATCACGCCCAAATTGTAATGACTTTTTCCTGGTCCTATTGCTGTGTTGCTAACAGAGAGACGGCAAGTTTTTATGTATTTTTTTTATGCACAATGAGCAAACTCAAGAGGAATAAAGCTCCCTTTGAACAGGAAGAACTTTCTGCCAGAACCAGACTCAGAGCTTACAAACATCTGCCTCGACCGGTTGGAGTAGGAGAGAGGAAGGGGAAGGGAAGGAGAGGTGGGTGAGAGGAAGAATGGAATGGATAGAAGATAAAGGACAGATATAGACAAGGACCATTTAAAAATAATCAATAACAAAAATGACCATCATGACCACCATGCTGGAACAATTGGTTCCGGCTCCTCATGTGACCCTGAAACTGTAGATGAATGGATTAATGTTAGCAGTAATGAGTATAGCTATATCATGTATAGTAATGGTTATATTTGTATCATTTGAGCTGTAGTGTTCAAGCTCTGGAATCGGGGAGGGAGAGAGAGAAGAAATAGAAGAGCATAAACTAGACATTGAGATTTGGTGTCTTCATGATGTATGTTTTAATGGATGTGACGGTGTTATGAGGACATCTGATGTCGTCTCAGCCTTATCTCTGTGACACAGTGTTCTTCTTTCATTTCTTTATGAGAGGATGTTACCTTTACTTAAACATATAACCTGCAAAATGAATGAATGAAATTATCTTCACCACCATTTCCTGGAAACATATGAAGCACCGCAGGCATTAAAAATGCATTTGCATTGATATGCATGTCTGCAGACAATAATAGCATCATTTAGTTTTACAAAATGTATCCCTTATGAAATGTAATTGGGAATGCAATTTAGTTGTGTGGGAATTTAATCTTTGGACGACAATGTGTGCCGTTTAGAAGAGAGTCTCAGATATTGTCACAAAATGCTTTCAAAGCCGTGTTTTAAAGCTCCGCAGGGAAGATGTACTGTATTGCTTTTCCACAGCAAACACATAAATGTATGTAATCACAATTTCAAATAACACACATTAGATGTGTTTGACTTACAATCTGAATGGTCTGGGGTTCTCTAACATAACTGTTGAATACATGGAATAATTTACTTGAACTATAATATGAAACTTTATAACAACACAGAGAGCGAAGTAGTTATTTTCCAAAACTAATGTTTGCTTTATCTAACAGTATGCAACGGATAATATAATAGGCTATATTGTAACTAACAACTATATTGTATATTGTATTGGAATAATGAATTCTAATTTACATATGAGAAGGGATGATGGCGCACACAACATAACACAATAGCCTTGTTAAAAGTGTAAAAGCATTTTTGCTTGTGCTCGGACAAAACAGTGGTTGCAGTCTAGGTCCTGAAACCCATGACGATGAGGTCCGATGCAACCAACAGACGGGGGACATATTATGCAAAATCAACTTTTTAATCATTTAAATATTGCTCCTTATGGTATTTTGAATAAGCATGTCACATACATGTTCATTAGGACACCGGGGAACTAGGTTAATATAATAAAGTATGTAGGAGAAATAAGGCATAATATGATCCATTTAAGCGACAAGTCTATACTTGTACACTTTTCAAAATATGTCATAAATGGCACAGAGAAAAATTGTGGATTTTCTTTGACTATTGTGCCAAGCTTGAGTCAGCAGAACAAAGCTAGCAGGACCATGGTGAGACTCAATATTCACCTTAAATAAAGAAAGGTATGCCCTATTTAATCTCATGCAAAGGCAGGGGCAGGATGACCAGTCCTGTAATATAAAGTAAAATGGTGACTGGGAGTGCTAAAAAAAAAAAAACGTTTGAGGAAGGATTAATGTTTTAAACTCTGAAGCCATTTAGAGCAGTGAAGCAGCAGATTTCCTCCCTGTGTGGTATAAACTCACTCTGGGGTGCTTTCAATGCAATGGTTAAGGGTGCATTTTCTGCTTCACTGCCAGTTGCACATCAATTGAACTGGTCTAATTTGAGCATATGAAACCAGAGCTCAAACAAACAATCTGGCAACACAAGTTTGCTTGTTCACACTGCAACTTCAGACATCAATCAAGCTCGAAATCCACTGTGGCGTTGGTGCAAACAACTGTCTTCCACTTCATCATTCATCATTTTGTTTTATCATGCTGCGATGTTTACAATAGCCATTCCAGACTGTCCTTGAAAGTCAAATTATAAATGAGCACAAAGTCCCCCAAATAAATGTGTCTCCACTTTAAAATGACTGGTTTGCATTTTATTATTTCATTTGAGTATTCCTCAATGAGACGAAATAGCACAGTATGTAAAATGAAAGAAATCCCAATGGTAAATCTAATTAAAATTTGAAGGCCAGATGTTTTGCCTTCTCTCTTTCCCCCTAAAGTATTCTCTTGGCAGCCTCCAGCCTCTGTGTTTTTTTTCAAAAAGCTATTTGGCTGCACAATAAAACAAGAAAAAAATGTTCTTTCATTTTCAGCCAGGGGATTTTCTTATATAGATGTCATTTGCTGTATGTTTTTCATCCAAAATGCCCTAAAAGACCACATTGGTATGTGATGTTTAAGGCCTACTTTCACACTATTTTCTTTTTTGCCTCATAACCTACATGGTCAGCACCAGTGGAAACACTTGATTTGTGTCTCCTCTTTTGGAGAGCTGCCATGCCAGCTCCCACGAGGAAAACAATAATTTATTTCAATGCTATGTCTATTACTGACATAACGCACACCGAGGCTTTTGTTCTTTGAGAAATGAGCTTTGGGAGTCACTGAGGCGACTGTTAATCATTTCGTAGCAGTCATAAAGACATGATAGTGCTCATTACATTAATGTTGAGGGGCTGATGGAGCACAGGAACGCCACCTGCAGTACACTCATCAACCTCTTATCTGTCTCTATAGTCCTCATAGTTGTTTATAAAGTCATTGCGCCTATTATACTCGAAAACATTAACTGGAATGATGTTCCAAAAGTGAATTTGTTTTCCACGGAAATAATTACACAATGTGAAAAGTTTTATCATTTAGAAATGTACTTTTTATTTGAAAACATAACTTGTTCATTCATAAAGTATGACCCGCCACAGCAAAAGTAGCAACAAGTCGGAAGCCAGTGAACAAAGAAAAAATATTATTCAGATATAGGCTGCAGATCCTCACTGTTACTGTGCTTCGAGAAGCTGTGTGTGTTCACCTTTGAGTGAAGATGGATAAGGAAAAAACTCAGAAGAACTAAATCGGCTTCTGGTGATGCCGACCCCGACCCGCGGACGCATTAGCATTAGCATTAAAGCTAGTAAAAATGGATGGATTATAAGCATCACAAACCTCTTATAAACCTTCTATCTTCTTATGGGGTGAGTTGTCATTACGTTAGTGTTAATTAAAAGTCACATACAGGGATTAAAAAACGTTTTTAAATTTCTTTTAATAATACACTGTGCGTTTCAAAACATTATGTGGCTACATTGTCATTTAGGCTACGAGCTCCAGGGCTAGCCCAAGCATTTATGGGGCCTTAATCTGAATTTGATTTGGAGGGGGCCCTCCCACTATCTGAAATGTACCTCAATAAATGGCATTACCTATATTATATATCCAAACCAGTGTCACTCTTGTTTTGTTGTTCAACATCACATGGCCTACTTTCAATTTGCAATTTTATATCCAACCTTTTAGACACAGTGGTGTGTGGTGTTACTGGTCTTGGATTGAAAAAAAAAATATATCATTAACACTATTCAGATATTTAAATGTATCTACAGATATCTACATTTCTTTCAATTGATAAAATATTTGTCCTCCCACACCCGATGTTTGCTAATGCCTCAGGCTGGCTCTGGCTAGCTCAGTATTGTTGTTTTAAAATGCAAATGTTACGCACATCGAAACTTGTGTTCGATCAGATGATCGTATTATAAGCTGTAAGGGGAGCATGTGAGCATCTGCTGTTAATATGAATAACAAACCAACCTGATGTGCTTGAATAATGTGTGAATGACACAGCTTTGCGTATGAAGTATTGACTGTGATGCTAATGATTTAGCGCTTATTTTATTTGCTATTTGAAATATGTATCTATCTTTGATCTTTCTAACTCTTGAATATATTACCTTTCTTGTTTGAAATGAAATTTAGATACATATTTAATTTTATGGGCCCTCTTCATAGAACCCTTGGGGTCCCTAGACCTGTTATTGATGAACGTTGTTCAAACTACTACAATAGTTTATCAGGGCTCTCAAGTTTTGAGGTCCTGTGAATTTGTTTTCCACAGAAATAATTACACAATGTGAAAAGTGTTCTAAAAGTTTAGAAATGTACTTTTTCTTTGAAAAACATGACTTGTTAATTCAGAAAAAAACAGAGCCAACATTTTTTTTCTTAAGGTAAAATGGTCTTATTCCTTTTTGTTTACGCATTTCTGAAATTTCTTCATGGTTTGATTCATGGGAGAGTCAAGAGGAGATTGGCTGTGTTTAATATTTGCCAATATGTTTAACCTAATGCTATTACTGCTAATGCCACCCGAATGTGGGGGCGCTGCACTCAAATAAGTGCCAGCAGTGTGTGAGTGGGTATGAAAGATGAGTGATACAAAATGCGCTGCACATTGATGTGCGGTGTGAAAGTGTGAGTGAATGGGTGTGAATGGGTGAATTGCAGCTTTGAATTTAATTGGCGTGTTTAGCAGCAGTGCCTGGCTTCTTCAAATGTCACGGTGTAATTCGAACACTGACTTTCCTGCATGGGTGGCCAACAAAGAAACGTAAAGGTTGTATAAAGAATAATATAAAAGTTATTTATTTTTATGAAAGCACAAGCTTTACCCAGATTGTCTTTGTTGCATGGCAGTTGATTGCATTAGACTCTCATTGCAACCACCTCTTTGTGAGTCATTTCTTTTATGCTCGAGGTCAGTCCCATAAATCAGCTCCTCACAGTTTGTACCAGATTGTATAATGGAACAAGCTGAATTGACATGAGTGCAACTCAACGTTAGTTAATACACAACAACAAACCACACTGGTGTTATCTCTCAGCGGGGACTGCAATCAAATTTCAATTAGTCTGAAACAAACCAAAAAGACATTGGGATATTACGCATACATAGAAAGGTTGAACACACCACTGCAGTCTTGACCCTAACAGCTGCAGAAGAACACAAAACTGCACACCTTTCAACTGTCGTCTGTATTTTCACAATAAAGTATGGATAATGTTCCCTCATCATGCTTTGTCTGGAACCAAATGAAGCACCAGAAGAATTAAAGGAGACACAAATATCAGGTCATAAGATTTCAATGTAGGACAAGTTGACATGGGTCAGAAAACATAAATCATTACCCTGAGACTCTGTTCAGCCAGCTGGGAAACAAGGGAATAACTGAATTTAGCCATTTCACAAAAGCCACCTGTAAACCACTAACTCTCCCAAACCAAATTCTATACTGAAAATATGCATTTTTAGCTCATCAGGACCACAGGTGCTGCTTGTGCTGTCATTTAGTACATTTGTGTTACTTGGTTAAATCCAAATAAGTCTTTTTAAACACCAAAGTTACAAAATAACACATATGAATTACTGACAGAGGCAGCTTTTCACACTGTGTGAGTGATCGCGTAAAATCACAGATTTTCTGTATGAATGTTGGATCCAAAGTGACACATACTTCAATTGTGAGTCAGAAAAAGCTTTCCAAATTTTTTCTCCAGATATCAAAGACTCAACTGTGCATGGAAGTGTCTAAAATCAGCCATGTTTTCAGTGGGAGCGAGTGTCTGTGCCTCAAATTGATTTCTGCCTCATTAGTGTCTCTTACAGCCACACTTTGAAAACTCAGAACTCGATCCCTTTAAAACCGTGATAATACACAGTGATCATACACCGAGATAATACACCATAATAATACACATTGTGACAATACACAGTGATAATAAACCATGCTAATACACATCGTGATAATACAACATGATAATACAACGTGATAATTTATGTGATAATACATGTGATGATACACATGTGATAATACAACGTGATAATGCATGTGATAATACGCAGTGATAATACGCGGTGATAATACAACGCAATAATACACTGTGATGATATAGTGTGATAATACATGTGATGATACACATGTGATAATATGCAGTGATAAAACACTGGGATAATTCACGTTATAATACAACGTGATAATACTCCATGATAACACACATGATAATACATGTGATAATACACTGTGATAATACAACGCGATAATACAACGTGATAATACACGTGATAATACTTCATGATAATATGCGATGATAATACCCGTATATAGTCATAGTTTTTCACAGAGAAAGACTCAGAGCGCACTCTGTTTCTGAATATAAAGGTTTGTTTTTATATTCATGTGGATGCTTCCCTGTTAATGACAATTCATGAATAATGTATTGAGCATTTTGTTTTGCACCTAGAATCTTGGGTATATTTGAACTACGGTATGTTCAAATGTTATTTTCTGCCTCTTTGTTTCATAAAAATTACCCACAACTGTTGAGACTGTTGTCTACTCTGTTTAATGAGAGCTGTGATTTCAAGTTTTCATGGGCCTCAGAAGAATTTCAGAATTTAAAATGAGCTGCTGTACTCTTAAGTTTTTGCAATGGCTGGTCTAGTGTGTTTTCTAACTTCCAGCAAAGTTGACATGTTGGTGGAAGTCTGGCAAGAACAGGTTGCATGATTGAAGTCACCAGCGTATGTGGGTGTGTGTTGTTTGTCGGGCTCTGATGTTGCTGTATAGAACTCTCACGGGTATAGACTTCTACAATACCTACAGCATTTGCACACATTTCCCTGTAGATATAAACACAGTCCAGTGCCTCCAGTCCCAACAGACGGTGATGATTCCCTCACATCTCAGGAGTGAGTAAGCCCATCCAACTTTAACAGCCTTGCCTGGAATATCGCTGCACAGACGCGTTTCGGGGGAAAGCAAAGTTGCCGCTGTTCATCATTTCATGCTGTTTAGTCCATTGTACTTACTCTGCCAATCTTTAGAACATCTTGGCAGATGTAGCTTAGTTTTACAGCACAGAGCAGAGAGATGATCTGGGGAGTTGAAAACCACTGAGACGACAAAGTATATGGTCTGCAAGAAACACACACACACACACACACACATGCCACCCTGACGACAACCATTTTCTATCAGAATGTGACTAGAATTTGCATGTAATAGCGTTGTAAGAAAAATAACTGTATTGTTTTCTGCCCATAGGAAGGATGTACTCTGTTGTTTGTTTCCTTGAATCGTTGATTAGTGACTGAATATGTTCAAGTCATTGGCATTGAACTTTGTAAACTGCTGCTTGTTGTTCTGTGTCTCTCCATCCCTTTGTCTCCACAGAACCACAGTAGGAGCATGATAGGCTCCTCCTGTGCAGAGTAAAGCTGTCTGACACCAACAGGCATCTAGTCAATCACACTGCATGCCTGTAGGTTGCTGGCCAGACCTGAGTCTAGTACGAAACTTTGCAATATTAAAAATTAAGAGTGCTAACCCACTACACCAAAATCGTCGTCCCCCATTCTGAAATCACGTTGCTAAAATGTTGAGTAGGGAAGTTCCTGCAGTGAAGAAGTTGAATGCGGTCGGGTTTTGTTTATGACCACTGAACTGACTGAGATAGAAAGGACAGATTTTTGACTTTTCTGGCTACTTAGCATCTACAGTATTTGGTGCACACCAAACGTTTTTGGTCCCTTGGTTCGGTTCATTTGCGTAGGTGTGAATGCAATCATGGTACTTTGGTGCGCAGCAAATTAACCGGTCTCAGGCTGCTTTACTGCTCTACTTACGGTACCTCTTGTGTTAAAGCGACCAAACCAAGTGGAACGAAACAGTCTAGTTTAATGCATTATGGGTATGAGATGAGGATTACCCCGGACTTCCACCGGGCACGTCAGCGGTGCGAAACGTCAGCGTCACTTTTTTGCGCCGTTCTTTGCCCAGTGTCATTCCAGACCGGGCGTGTTACGGCAGCTGCCATGAGCGCTTACGCACCCAGTGGAAATCGTCGGGGGTTAGTCTGGTTCTGGAGCCGATGGTCTTCACTGTCTATTTTGGTGCGTTTAGAACTATGCATATGTGAAAGCAAACCATACCCACGTGTGTTTGCTACATTGTAACATTTTTCTGACTGGTGCGGACCAAAACAATCGAACTATAGGTGTGAAAGCCCCCTGAGACACTTTTACCAGATGTAGACCAATCACAGTTGTTGTGGTATGTGTTTTCAGGCTATGACGTGCAGTGTGCAGCTACAGTATTTCATATAATTGGCTCTAGAGGCTGCTTTTCCTATTGAAACACATCATCTATTTCTCCTCCACAGCTTGTAGCAGGAATTTTGTGACAGGCAGACTGATTATGACCCATGATGTTGTTACACATCCATAAACATTGTTTTTGTATGTATAAATTACAAATATAGTGCCTATCAAGTTGTCTTTACCATCCCAAATCTGATTTTGAGTATTATAAAAGTCATGAGATCAATTTTTCCCAGCGTTTCATAATGAAAAATAAGAATACGGTTTATACAGGGACCGTTTTTAATTGTCCGCTGAAGTCCTTTCTCACAAACCATTTATTTCCCAGACATTTTTAAGGAATAATATATCACACTGTACATGTACAAGGGACTTTTATTATACCATTATCAATTTTTTAGTGTTCTATTGGATTTGGTGCCAGAACAAGTTAAAATCTTTAATATCAGAAGCATATCATTTTTGAAGATGACTCTATTTTTTTTTTTGCTTCTGAAAATGGAAGGGGATAAGTTAGAAGAATTTCATGTTATGTTATATGTGTTGTAGTGCAGGATTATTCATTTGTTACACATAACGAGTCTATAACATTTCATGAAATTGACCAAAATGTTGAAATCCTAAACTTTTAATGATCTATGCAATTTCATGAGCTCCATAACTAATTTGGATTTGGACATGCAGATGTTTGGACATCTGCAGTGAGACACAGGGACCTTGTGATGAACACTGGACAGATGTAAAAGGGAGTTTAAGTCTATGATACTGTACCCATTAAAACTCATGTACCTGAGAACTGTTATTTCCCTCCTCTTACTTCAACTGGAGCATAATAATCTTGAAACCATCCCACTGTCATTAGTGGTGAGTCTGTAATCGGCTGGTTTGGCACAAGCCGCAGTGAATAAACAAAAAAGAAATAAAATGATTTTGGAAAATGAGACAATTAGCTGTAGCCTCTAATTCAGACTGCAAAACTAGATTGATGCTACCATTTGCTAACCTCCTCAGACCTACATTATCTATTAATGACTCCGTGCGTAATTTAATCTTTTCTTTTTTTTTTTAAAGTAAGACCAAAAATGTTATGAGGCTTAATTTGCCTCCCTTTCCTTTCTTCGCCAGTGTCTAAGCAGCTGAGCTGTGTGGCACATGACTGCAGGAGCGTTCAGCACTCACACTCTCTCCCCATCACCACTATTATTGTTGCTGCTATTGCATCGCCCAACTGTCAGAATTATGTGGATATAATCCCAGCCCAGTGGCAAACATAAACAATGAGCAAGGAAAGTAAATGCAAAGTAGTGTAGCCCCTGGCATGGTTAAACACACTGCAGCAGCAGCAGCAGCAGCTCCCCCCTCCATCACCACCACCACCACCACCACCACCACCACCCTCAGCTCTTAGAAGAGAGGAACTGACACGCAGCGTTGTTACATGGGAGCTGGAATAAAAGCACCGAACGCGATAAAGACAGAATAAGACAGAGACGTATTTACATGCAGGATTACTCATCCCCACAGCGCAGTGTGCTCATTTTACACACTGTTATAGAAAATAATTAATTTTAATAGCATAATCATTGGTTGATGGTTTGAAGTCCTGATGTGGGAACACAAGGGAACCATTTCCAAAGCACCTGGTGTTTTTTTGTGTGTGTTTTTTTTTCAAGAGAGAGGAGCGATGCTGATCCTCCCACCTCTTAATACTCTCTGCTTGATAGAGAGCCCATTCTGTTAATTAACCAAACCACATGGGGCCAAACATAAGTCCAAATGCTCTTTCTTGTTTTGATTTAAGTTCACTGTTGGATTCTCCCAGGAAATAATAGCGGTAGAAACCGTGGCTGTAAATGAAATTTTCTATGAGCTAATGTGTGATTCTGTCATATGGTTTCAGGGTCAGGTCTCACAGAGAGATAAGGAATAAAACATGCTTGGATAAACATGGCACTAAATTACAGTCATAACCAACCTGGTTCTTCTTCTAATGTCCTTCTCAGACATCTCAGTTCGTTTGCAAACCAAAGGCAGTAGTGTGTAGCAGGTGCAGTTACTCATAAATAGAACGTGACTATCTCAACTAGGCACAGGTTTTAGGGCGCTTTCACACCTATAGTTCGATTGCTTTGGTCCGCACCAGTCAGAATAATGTTACAATGAAGCAAACAGGCGTGGCTACGGTTTTCTTTTACATATGCAGATTTCTAAACGAACCAAAATAGAGCGCAAAGACCATCGGCACCGGAACCAGACTAACCCCCAATTTCCACTGGGCGCGTCACCGGAGCTGATCGCTGGCTCTCTGAATATGGCTGGCTCGCAAGGCAGCGCTCATGGCAGCGCTTCGCCGCCGTAACGCGCCCGGTGGGGATTGACGCTGGGCAGAGGGCGGCGCAAAACCGCGGTGCTGACGTTATGCGCCGCTGACGCGCCCGGTGGAAATTCGGGGTAATCCTGTATCTCATCTCATACCCATAATGCATTAAACTAGACAGTTTCGTCCCATGTGGTTTGGTTGCTTTCACACCAGAGGAACCATACCAAAGTAGAGCTGATAATGCGGTCCGAGACCTGCCTGAAGGGGTGGTCTCGTTGATTTGGTGCGCACCAAAGTACCGAGATTACATTCACACCTACGCAATGAACCGAACCAAGGGACCTCACGAAGCAACCTGCGGGTGGAAACCCGAAGCTACTCGATGACGACACACCCATGCTGTTATTTATACTACCGCTAGGGGCACCTATTTTAATTCCTGCATATGACCCACAGTTTTGTTTTGTTGAAGGACCATCTCCATGAGTGGAGTGGGTAAAGTGGTTAGGGTTGGGTTAGGGTAGTTTGAGGAGTTATTCTAACAATGGCTCTGATGTGTGATAAAGCCATATTTTTAGACATGCCTGAAATATCCTGAACAGAAGACTAGAGAGAGAAACTGTTTTCAGTCTTTATTCTTTCATTTCATTTTTTTTCTCCACATAAAAATTGTGTTTTCATCAACGTGACATAATCTGTAAGTTTGTCCTTCTATAGGCCACTTCCTGTCTACAGTTTTTGACGGATGAATCTGAATTAATTTTTTCATGATGAGTAGGCGATCGCCCACGTATGTTCCCATTAAATTCGTCCCACTGACGATTAATTTATCACATTTTCGTGACATCTCTAGCGCTTGTAATGGGCAAAACTGGTGGGTTTGATTCCTGGCTCTGCTAGTCTAAAGCCCAATTTATACTCCTGCGTAAAGTGCTCTACATCGGTTATGGAGACCCTTCTATGTCGCTGGAGAGCCTGTCGGAGAGCCTCTCCGTTTTCTCCGACTGCATGAAATATTTTAGTATTTAGTATATTATAGTGTCCGTCACTCCGTCAAGGGACAACGGAGACGGCAAGGGCTGCGAAGGGTCTCTGGGCGGCATCAACGGACATGCAATGGGAGCCCTGATGATTAATATGAGGTACTACACGGCGTAGAAGTTCATCAAATTTGCCAGCCGACATTCGGAAGTACCTGAAGTGGGTTTCTTCGTCCATGTCCGTCATCGGTCCAATAAGACTGTTAAATTTGCCTGCCGTCAGTCTTGGTACATTTAGTGGACGTACATATCGCCTCCGGACACGTCTCCTCAGTCTTTCACGTCTCCATTTTGTATCAGTAGTATCTGAGTTTTAATGTTATTCAGTTGCAACAACAAAAACAGTATTTCACTCTCGGAAGCCATCGCTCACTGTAGCCAGAAGCACAACAACCTTGCGTAGCGACCCCTACTGATTGGGCGGGAATTCGCAGCGCATATCCGGCACCACTACAGAACTATCAGGGCTCGAGGGTTTTCGCAGTTGGATAACGCATTACGCAGTTGTAGAAGTATAATGTGGGCTTAATGCAGATGTGTCCTTGGACAAGACACTTAACCCACGTTGCTCCGGATGTGAATGGGTTTGAGAGATGGGTGATTTTTAATAAATGGTTGTAGGAATGTATGAGTGAATGGATGTGAATGACAACAACTGAAATGTGAAGCAGCGTTGAGTGTCATCAAGGCTGTAACAGTGCTATATTAAAACAGAGCACTTGATCTCATACAGATTGAAGATTTGTCACCAATTTACGGGTGAATTTTGTCATGCTTATGTAAAATGGTAATAAGGATTCAGAGGCTGTGAGGGACTGTTTTGTGACAAAGTGTTAAACCTTGGCAGAGGACTACACTCTCTGAGAGGAAGTAACTCTACATTTGCTTTACACGCACTTTAAAAACAGAGAGTGACTTATGTTGTCACTTCTCTGCTGTGGTTAATGAACATGTTCATTAAAACTGTTCACACAGCTGAACCTGCTTCACTCCAATTATGCCGTAAATAATCTTCTCCTATAGTGCAAATAATCCTCCTTACTTCCTATTCTCCTCACAAAGTCGGCTTTTAACAAATTCTTTTGTGGTGCCAAAACAAAAGTGAAAGGAAAAACTGGACGGGAACATGCGCAATTATATTATCACATAATTTGGAATCATAAGATGGTGCAGAATATTCTTACTGACATTGGGCAGAGGTGTTTTTATTGTTTTAGCTGAAGAAAAAACTAATTAAAGTAAGGAAATAAAACCCTGCATCCCTATTAAAGACTTAATAGAAATATGTTGATATCATTTTTTATTGTATTAATTAAGCAATGGCAAAATCTTAATTTGGTTGTGATGGAAATATTTTTTCAAATAGATTTTTATGACTACATATATTTTTCATTTTTCCGGGCTGCTGAACATTTCTAGACTCATAAAATTCCTTTTCACATCACTGCCTCCTCTCTTCCTCAGTTGACCTGTCTGTAACTACGCTGCTCTACAAGTGGATGTGTGACAAATCCCAATCCAACATATCCGTCTGTCCAAGTGGAGAAAAGAACATATAAGACAGGTAAAAGTTCCCTTTCTTTCTCTCTTTTACCACAGCTGAGGATGAAAGTACTCCAGGCTTTTATTGTGGTGACATTTAAAGTGTAAATCCACAGCGAATCTCATTATGGTCGAAAGAAGCTGCCGCTGCGACTGGTGCCTGTGGGCTTAGAAGTTGTGGCGAGTCCAGCCACACCCCGTGATGTCACAGTAGGTGCTTTTCAATCAGCTGTCAGAGGTAAAATATCCACTGTGACAAAGCTGACTGAGACGTGACCAGAGGCTACAGCATAGTGGAACAGGTGTGCGTATAGAGAACACTTCAGCAGCACATATGTGCCCCATTGTCATTCAGTGTGGGTTTATACTCTTCAGAGTAAACTGACACAATGACATGTCTGTCTCTCTCTCCCCATATATATATGTGTGTGTGTGTGTGCGCGTGTTTTATTTATGTGTGTGTGTATGTTACATTTGTTATAGATGTTTGTGTTTTTCATTGACTATACCTCAGATTAATGCATGTTGGTGGTGGTGTTCCCCAGGTGCAGTCTGTGATAAGAGAATGGATGTAAATGTATACAGAACACATCCCCACACTGTTTTGTTGTGTGCTGCAATCATATACAGACCAGCATTTGAGCACGCTGAGCTTTTAAAGTTGATGGCGTTCTTTTGGCATGAACGGCGTCAGGTCTCACGTATATACGTGTATTTCAAGTGAGAACTCAATATTTGCCCTAAGACCTAACTTTGTACCTAACTTTGTAGTGCGATTTGGAGAGACTGGTCGTATGTGATTGTGAATGCCCCCTCGCTTGACCCTGCACTGCGAATCAACATGAAGAAAAAAAAAAAGATCCTCATTCTCAATACAGATTTTAGCCACATACCAAAAAGCTCACCTCATAGAATCCTTGAGTCAACAATATCTCAAGAACATGTTGTCACCTTACATCGCCATCATGCAGCCTTTTCTACGACGGCATATCAGGGCCAAATATAAAAAAAAGGGGAGGGGGTTAATATTTCAGGGAAAAAGTTGCACATGTTTGAGATTAAAAGTGGGAAATCTACGAGAAAATAAAGTCACAGATTTATTAGATTAAAAGTGCTAAATCTACAAGAACATAAAGTTGCAGATTTATGAGAATAAAAGCGGCAAATCTACGAGAAAATAAAATTGCAGATTTATGAGAGGAAATTAGCAAATCTACGAGAAAAAAGTTGCAGATTTATGAGATTAAAAGTAGCAAAGCTATGAGAAAATAAAGTCGAGATCTCGACTTTCAAAGTCGAGATCTCGACTTTCAAAGCCGACATCTTGCAATGCTTTTTTTTTTTTTTTTTTAACTCATGTCATTTCGGGAGCTCCTTACTAATACGGTGTCATACTTTACTGACTGGAAACTAATACTCATAATTCAGATTTTCTCTATGGACTTTGGTGGTGAGAGTTACAAAGCTGTGCATAATTCACTTTTGACTCCTGAATATGGCGGTGGGACATAATGTGATATGTGAATATGTGAAACATATTATTAAAGTATTGTGGATTTCATTACATTAAAAAAGAAAAAAAAATAATAATAATAATAATAATAAATAAAAACATATTTTATCTGTGTATCTGATGGCAGCCATGTTTTCAGTGAGCTCAAACATCCTGGCGGAGCACACACAACACAATCGGTGGTAACCTCATATAACTGAACAATGTGCTGGTCAGCTCCTACACAGTGGGCAGACTGTTTCTGGGAATTAGGGAGAGTTTGTGACGCAAACATTCCCTTTGGCTTGTCGTTCGCTTCTCTCATATTCAACCATGGCCACCAGAAAAGAAAAGAAAAAAAAAACACACATGAGTGGGAATCAAACAGACCTGGATAAAACATATCTCAACCCACACTGGCTTGTACCACAGACCACACCACAGTCTCTCTCTCTGCTATTTGGTTTATGCAATGTATGATTTGTTGTTAGTTTAATGTAATTACCTTTGAATCCATTTGATTCCCATTTTCGTTTAGTGATTATTTACTGCAGTAAAGATGAACAAAACATAACATAAACCACCACACTGTCCAGATGTACAACAGAAGAAGGAACATTTATATTGTGGACTGTGACTCATTAGAACATTTCTTTTAGTATTGCCCTTAATATTTGATATAAACCATCTCTATGTGTTTAT
The DNA here is from genome assembly GCF_963457635.1 of Microchirus variegatus. Classification (NCBI taxonomy): domain Eukaryota; kingdom Metazoa; phylum Chordata; class Actinopteri; order Pleuronectiformes; family Soleidae; genus Microchirus; species Microchirus variegatus. The sequence goes on from NC_139803.1 coordinate 17,122,970, forward strand.
GTGTTGGACAATCATATTCATATAGATAAGAAGAAATACAAACTTGTCATATTTTGAATGTATTATTTTCCTTTCCCCCAATTGTTTGTCTTTGTCCCCGGTGTTTTATGAGCCAAATAACATAATTATTGCAGTTAGACACATTGACACATGAGAAATATGGTTAAGGGCATTTTTGTGATGAGTTTTGGGAGCCATTGTTTTCCCAACTTGATGCTTTATTTGAGCAAGATCCATCCGTCTATCAAACTTTTACCGCTTTATCTTCCAGATGAGGGTTGTGGGGGTCGCTGTGCAAATCTCAGCTGACATAGGGCAAAGGGCGGGATACACACATTATAGTCAGTCCATCACAGGGCCACATATAGAGACAAAGTTACCTAATCACCATATTGCATGTTTTTGGACTGTGGAGGCAACTGAAAATGAAATGTCATTATCTGGTCACTGCACTGCAACGCTGCATTCTCTTTATCTTCATACCTGCTCCTTCCATCTTTATACGGCGTGTGGGCCACCTGACTTAAAATGCTTTATCAGTATGGCATCGCAGTGCGTGGGCGGGAGCTGCGATGTGATTGGCTCAGGGGCATGGCGAGCCTGAGTGGCAGCCCTTAATGGGAGCCCAGGAGAGGCAACCCAACAGCTGTGTGTTTGCAGCTAATGAGAGATGGGGGAGGAGTAAAGGATCACAGGACTGGAAACACTCTGGTAAACTCCTGCTTCAGAATGGCTGGGGGAGATATATAGCCAATCAAGATTTTCTTCCTCCAGAGGATGTTGCTTAAGGCTTTCCTTTGTGACAAACCCCCACGTTTGACTCATTGTTCCCCATTCATGAGCAGTTATGCTCCCTGGTATTGGTGTTTGGGAAGAAAAGAGGGGAGCAACTGTGGTGTAGGCTGGATTCCACCCCTTACTGAGTCACCTTGATTTATAGCCCTGACTAAAAGCATTTTTTTCCCCCTCCTTTTTGCTAATTACCCACTGCAGTTTTAATAGATGATACCACACATGACTAGTTTATTCCGGTTACTGTGCAAAAGTCTTTGGGCTTGTTGTTTCAGCAATGCTATAATGATCATATGTGATTGTTATAATTATCTTGTTATTTGAAAACAACCAGAAAATACTACTAATATACTACAGGCTAAAGTGTCAAGTGACCTCCATTATACTTGATCACTGGCAGCTCTTTTAGACTTAAATGTAATGGAACCATAATGATTAATGTACTTGTTGACACCTGAGTTAGTCCTATTATGGTTAATGACTGGGGAAAAGATTGCACCAGCTTGATTTTAAGACATGCATCACATGTTGCAATGTGTATGAAACAAAATGCCTCAGATCACAGCGTGAAGCAAAATTCAAGGCAGTCTCTCACTGAGAGTTCAAGATGTTTTAAGTGCCCAGAGGTCCCATTATATAATGACATTTGCCAGCAGAAGCCATTTAGTTTTGAACTTTTTTTAATGATTTAGTTTGCTGGTTGTATCTTAATAAAAAAGCTGAACGATTGTCATTAAAACTTTAACAAAACTAAATTAGTGGTGGCCTGGGACAAGTTATGCGTTCCTGAAAGGGTACAAATGCTTTTGTAAAAATACAATTTCCGACCAATTAGTGAAAGTCTATTTTTGGACCTGATCAGACTGATCGACAGTTTTAGTACACTTCAGTTCCCTAAAAGACAAATATGTACCTTCACAATATTATAGTACAGACATGTACCCAATGAAAATGTTACATAAATAATAAATAATAAAATGATCGTTGAATTTTGACCCTCTACTTGCTAACATACACAAAAAAGATGCACAGTTGAAAGGAAAATGTTCTTCTATAAATTTAAAAAGGAATGTGAGTGTATTCTTAGGGTGAAAAGTACAACTTTGTAGCCTCTCTGATGATCACAAATGTGAACCTAAGGGTACAGAAATGTCCTTGTCTATTTTTGAGAGTGTGTATTATCATTGTTTATAACATAAATTGTGTCTGTTTTATCAGTTTTACACTATGCAAAAAACAATAATATGATTTTTGACTATATTTAATATTTCCAAAATGGAAAGCTAACATTCATTGAATTTATTGAGTAGCTGTAGTAACTGTAGATTACCCTATTTCCGGGTGCGCTCGTCCACCGGCTTATTGACAATGATGGATGGACGGTCATATAGCCCCGCGTTCGTTTCAAGACCAGTGCTTGTAAAATCTGCTTGGGTAACTTCCCCCAGGTACGGGGAAACCAGTTCAAGAAAACACAAGTAGTTTTCTTGAACTGGTTTCCCCGTACCTGGGGGAAGTTACCCAAGCAGATTTTACAAGCATCAGTGAATGAAGCACATATTACTGCGAGGAGACGAAAAAGAATCCCAGATATTATGCTGTTCTGACAACAGTGGGCCAAACCTAAAGCGTCCTCACCAGACTTGCACCTATGCTCCTCCCCGCCCTTAGGAAAACTGGTTTGGTTCTTGTGCCCGCTGGTACAATACGATTTTCTCGTGAGCGTCTCTGACCAGTAACGCCCATGAAGAGTGCAATCACAGCCCAGCACCATGTTGCATGCGTAACATGGCGATGAGACTCAGTTGCTCTTCTCAAAATAGCTCATAGGAGAGTTTTATCATAGTCGGCTTCTTTTACAGAGAGTTTGAGGGCCGTGGAAAAATTAATATCTGACCCCCGGGCTGCTAGTTGAATAGGCCTGCTCTATCACCTGTGCCACCTGTACCACCTGTAGCTGTTGTTGCTTTGGCTGAGGATTTTGAATGTTCTCCCCTTGTGGGCATGGATTCATCCCACAGTCCCAAGACATGCAGGTCAATGGGACACTGGAAATTGACCATAGGTGTGAATGGTGTGTGTTGGCTCAAGAGGATAAAGTGAAAATGCATTAATACATGGTTTGCATATACATGATAACATATAAACACTATGTAGTATTATAGGCTTATTATTAATGTATTTATATATATTCATTGTTTTATGATTTTCTTCTTATTTATTCTGTACAGAACTACTGAAAATCCCCTCATTTGACACAATAAAATGTATCTCATCGTTCCCCACAGTTTTGTACAACAACAGCATTGCCCTCTTTTACATAGGTAAATGATAGTTATTGTATCAACACAATAAATGTATATTACTCCATCATCACACATTTGGAACAGTCCAATTGCCTTTAAATTTCCGCTCACAGCTGATGCAGAAGACCTCTCTCTCTCTCTTCCTCCCCCTGTCTCTCTTTATTATAACCGCCTGAGGGTGGCGCCAAATGAATAAACAGTGGCCAACCGTGCAGCTTCCATTTCAGGCCACTCATCCTGCTGCATGGGCTGAATATCAACAAGTAAACTGTCAGTGCAGACTACCTGTTACATCAGGTTTGGGGAAAAGTGCAGGATTTTTTAAAAATGTTTATTTTATTTTATTTTAAATCAAAGCATGTGAAGCACAGGTTGCAGACAGACACATAATATAGTGAATGTGGCGCTGCAGATTTAATGAGGAGCAACTCCCACCCACAACCCCCTCCTGCACTGTTTGTGCTGACCCAGTTTGATGGATTCTCCCTAAACTGTATAGGAGTCGTAAATGTACATACATAAATACACACATAATATAAATATATGTCTATGTATGGTGTGTTCCTGGTGAGCAGCGGTGTTGAATGTGAAGTTAGTGGGAGCTGCTGCATGCAGTGTGGATGAGAGCCCCACCTCCTCCTACGCTCCGATGAGTAGAGCGAGGGATGGAGAGAGAGAGAGAGAGAGAGAGAGAGAGAGAGAGAGAGAGAGAGCATCTAACAGCATCTCACCACTTGCTCTCTGGGAAAGCTTCAGTCTGGGCTACTTGGTCTGAACTGCCTTTTTTTTCCCTCCTCGGTGGCTGTTTCGTTCGTAACACCGCATCGATGCCATCGTGCGCACTCGCAGCGCGTCCTCGCACTGCGCTCTAGGGTTGTTGGGGTTTTTTTTTGCGTCAGAAGGAGAAAAGCGCAGGAGAAACTCTTGGAGAAAAAAAAAAGCAAAAAGAGATGCGCCTGCGACTGTAGTGCGTTATCTTGGCAGGGATCAGTTGCTGGGGATTGCAAATGGCACACAGCGGGGCTTTCCTTGTGGAATAAAAACCCTCTTCGTTCGTTCTCCACTTCGGTCATCAATAAAACACTAGACTGTCACAGAAACCGCGCGTATAACTTGTAACAACCCCCACGGACTGACTGGCACCTGCATCCACATTGTACGAGATTCCAGGAGGACAGCGCGGACCGGATCTTGAATATTGACGCGCAAAGTGAATGGATTTTGTGTCTGCTGAAGTTATTTTAATGCCAGTGCAGTGATAGTGGTGGATTGATGGTGAGACACCTGCCTGTGGAAGCGCCGGTGCACATATAGAGAGATTATCATCTGCGGACCCACTGGTTCCACGCGACAAGTCTCTGACTGCAGGTACTGACATGAATTAACAGAGAAAGTTGCTCAGTCTGTCTCCATTTTTGTACTTTTTTGTGTGTTTATTTTGGCAATCGAATCCTCTTTTGTGTGCAGTTATGGAGCTGTTATTACAACAAGTTGGCGCGCTTGATAATAGAGACGCTGCGCTGTGTTGCACAGTGTCAATAGTTCCACACCTGTCACATACGATCATGATAAAAATCCATCCACTGTAAGTAATAGACTCAACAGTAGACGTCGGGGTCGAGCCTCCTCGAGTAATGACATGAACTGTCATTAAAGTCTGCATATATTATTGCACTTGAGCTTCACTGTTCAGAGTGCACACACTTGAGAGTGTGATGTGTGCTGGCGATCCTGGTAATTACATCTTTATTTCACCACTGTGATTCTGTGAGACAGAAAATGTGATGCATCATCCTCCTTCTTCTCCTCCTGCAAACATCACACTAATTGCTTCCTATAAGTGACTCTTTGTATTTACTCACGACACAAGGATCTCTGCGTATTATTTTCAAGTATCAACTACCACGTTAATAATTCAGTTTTCTCTATATGTGGGGAGATTTGTGTAGATGATTGGGGAAAAAAAAAAAAGATCTGATGGAGGGAAATCTTCGGTCAGCTCATCTGCACGGTTAATCTCGAGAGATTGAGAGAGAGAGAGTCTGGGTGTTGTTTCTTGCCACTCCAACGACCACCAGGCACATTTTAATAGTCTGCTCCTCGTAGTCATTTGGGAAGTTCCCTCACATATCTATCTATCTATCTATCTATCTATCTATCTATCTATCTATCTATCTATCTATCTATCTATCTGTGATAGATCTCGATGACCACTCAAACTACTCCACACGTTTGCTCTTCCCATATTATTCCCTCGCTCATTCACACAGCAACAACAGATTGGGATTAAGGGATGTAGACGTAATGTAACCCAGCTGGGAATCAAACCTCAGACCTTGGTTCTCTACCACTGATCCACAACAATTTGGATTTGCTATGTTTTTTTTTTTTAAGTTGAAATTAAAATCCTTAGTGTGGCATAGACTTAAAAAATGCAGGGTTACTACATGAGTAAATGCTAATTATAATGGTAAATATAATCTTTCAAATCACGTGATATTTATTATAATCACAATAAAATATCACATTAAAAGTTTTGCTTCCCAATGAAAGTTGAAGAAAAAAACAACAACAACATTTTTTTGTTGGTGCAACACTATTTGTTTTATCCTCCAGTGTCTCCAGGCAGTTCCTAAACACTATATCGATAAATATTGACCCTTTGTTACATTCATAATGAAGAAAACCATATTGAGATAAATATTGTTATTGAATTATTAACCGGCTCGAGGTCCATCATGTTTTAAATCCGCTGTGCTAGTGAATATTGGACCGAAGCTTGATTTAAACATTTTCTTTTTTTTCCCCCCACAATCACAGCATCTCTCGGAAGAAATTGCAATTAGATATTCTCCCTTAAGTCCCTCAGCTCTTAACATCTATCCAATAACAATAACGTGCAAATTGTTGTAATGGTCTTGTTAAAGAGCAACATCAAATCACAGAACCCGCCTCAAACAAGGTGGCTGCTCCAAACGACCACCTGACAGATTAAACCCTTAGAGAATAATTTAAAAGCATTAAAATGATCCTGTATGGAAATGTAACAAAAAAACAACAACAACAAACAAATAAAAATGTATATTTATGACCTGACAGTAGTTCATACTTCATATCTCTCTTTCAGCATGCTGGGAATTCAGCCTCTTTGATCTCAATGCATTTAATGGCTCTTTTTTAAAACCCCTCCATCAGTGTTTTGGTATGTCACTGCCTAAATTGAAGCTAAATCAAACATCCAACCAAAGGCCATTACTCACTCATTACCAGTGTCCCGGTTTTACAGTCACTGGAGGTGTGTAAGGCAACATTTTGCAGTGAATTCTGTCGGTAGATTAGCTGTAGGAAGACCCATAGCTGTGATACCAGCCATCATAAATCATGGTGGTGGTGGGAGGGAATGGATTTTACCTATTATACTAGCTAAAGGCGCAGAGTCAGCCAATATATCAAATCACATCAGTTGAGAAAATCATTAAATTATCCGTTATCTTTCCACACTGTAACAAAGCAAGGGGAAGAGCACATCCCTCAGCAGAATTTGTGGCGCTTGATTTGTACCAGGTTCTGGTTCTGCAGAGGAAGGAGAAGGAGGATGATAGCGCCCCCTAAATCTAAAGCCTATCTATCAGTGCTACCGAAAAATGTGTAGCAAACAAGCTATTTAATTTGTTTTATTGTTATTAGTATTATTATTATTAAAATTAGGAAGGAAATGACAGATTAGTCATTTTACAGTGTCATTTCCTCTAGATCCTCTGAGCGGCCAAGTGAAAGCGCAAATGTCACCAAGGCAGTCACTAAGTTGACTCAGTCAGTCGATTGTCTGTCTCCATGGTAACCAGGACAGGGAACACATGCTCAGCAACACAATAATATTCCTATTAGCCAACTTTTTCTAATACCTCAAGTTTTCTCTCACCACAGTAATTGCATTCCGACTACAATGTTTTATTGCTCCACCTTAAGCCAAAATGATGGCTGCTTGTTAGACATATGATTTATAGGAGGCACAGTATATGTTTTTAAAGGCAGCTTCAGTTCTTGGGTGGACCCAAAACACATGGCACAGTCAGATCATCCATGAAATGTCAGAATTCCTTAGGACAGTTTGCAAAAACAATTGTAGGAAAAATAAATCAGCACGATCCTGTGTGGTTTGGCCCTTTTTCAACGGTATCCTTCTTGGAATGAGGTCAACCGTACACGGTTTGGTACAAGACTGGATGTTAATTGTAGACACACATAAGTCGAAAATGTTCTCTTCCACAATGGGGTCAGCCGCGTGGTGCGCTGTGTGATGGCTCCAGGCGAGACTCAATCAGGTCTTGAAGTTTGACTGATGTTTAGCTGCCAGCGAAGTCTTTCACCTCCAGTGCAGACACTGGCTGCATGTGGTGAGATTGAGGGCTAAAGCATTTGCCGGGAAGAATTTAGGTTTTCAACCTCATTCAAAAATGGCAAGGAATGAAATATCCAAGGAAGTGATCAGTACATGTTTATTTGTTTTTTCCCCCGCAATTAGTATCATCTCATTGACTTGTTGCAGTTGATCCCAATATTCTGATTGTGAATGAAAGTATGCATTATATAAACAGTGCATATCATATGCATATGTATTATCGGTGGTATGCAGATTATTTCATTGTAAAGTGCCAGCTGTGGAATGTATTAGTTCAAAAAGTGGATTTGCATATCAATGAGCTGACATTAATTTGGGGGTAGTTGCAGCATTTGGTAGTTTGTAATCGGCCTTTCAATTGGTGGATTGCGTCCGTCTCCGTGGGTTACAGGGTTCACTGTATGCATCTCGTAACACTTTTCATATTGCGATTAGGCATTTTTTATTCATGTAATAAATGTAGGTAGTTATTGAAATAAGATAATCCTTTATTAGTCTCTAGTGCTGGGCGCGTTGACGGCGTCAACCATAACGCATGATGCGTTTCCATGACGACTGGCAGGAAAAAGGCACGCGTGACGTCATGCTTACGTGACTCCCGATTGTTAAAATGAGTCTCTAACGCTAAACTTTGAAAACAGCGGCACACATACGCAGTACACAGGTACGCTGGTTATTCATAGCGCTGCTTTTTTCGCTTAACAAACAGGCCGCTTCAATTCGACTGTGGGCACGCTAACCGGCGCTAAAAGGAGCTAATGCATGACGTCGCGCACGTCATTTTCTGGTCAGTCGTCATGGAAACGCATCATGCGTTAACGTGCGTTAACCCAGTGCCCAGCATTATTAGTCTCACAACAGGTAATTTACACTGGTATTATTGCAGCTAATACGTTATGGCACAGTCATACAGCGAAACAGTTCTGTACAGTTTCTTATCAGTCAAATCACTTTTATTCTTCACAAACAACAGGCTCTGTGGTCACACTGTGGGCAGGAGGTTTTTTTTTTTTTTTCTTCTTCTTAGACACACTCTAATCTGAGGAGGTCATCGTCAGGTGAGAGGGTTTGCTTGGGTGAGCTTCTCCAGCAGCTTGTGAGTCTGTGGACTGATGGTCATGCAGAGAATGAGTCATGAAACACACACACACTTTACACGATATTCCAGTGTTGTTTTTAGACTTAGCACCCCTGATAGTCTTTATCGGCCTGGTTTAGCTCTGGCAGTGTGACAAGTGGACCCTTGTGATGCTCTTTTGCTTTGACTTCTTTCTTTTGGCGCAAAAGTTGAAACATCGTCATCATGTAGCTCACAGTCGACCCATCGGACAGTTAGAGATCTTTGAAGGTCCACTGTGGCACAGGCTGCCTTTAGTTTATCTCTGTGTCAGAACCATCTGGACCTTGCCATGATCACCATGCAGTTGGACACTGACTGCTTTGATTGTATTCAGAGACATTTCCTCAGAACATTCTTTTGTATGTGTGTCTGACTGAGTGGTGTCGTGTGTGTTTTTTTTTTGCAGAATGAGCTCTTGAGGCTGTGTGTGTGAATCCCTGCATGCACTGGTGTGTGCTCCACTCATAAAAGTTGTAGCATGGTTGGGAATCACCAAAGAATTAGCCAGGTCTAAGTTTCCCAGAGGTGTAGCGCACAGCAGAGCACAGTGTATTCATTTATTTATATATTTGTTCATTTATTGATTGGTTGTGGTGTTCTCTATTTAAACTCCACCAGTGTTCCAACCCAATTTAACAACTTTTCGAAAGCATTCTGTACTATATTACATTCAACATGTGGAAAATATTCCCATACAATCACCCAGACATCCAGTGATCATCAATTATTGCTTTATTGAACTGATGATCCCATGAACTGGTATAATACTTTATCATAATTTGACAGCGCACAGGGACCCAGAAGAAAAGTGAATACCACAGTCCCACCACAGTTTTTGGGTGGCAGTTTTTCGAAGGATTTATATCCGTCAGTTTCACACATTCTTAAAATGATTTGTGCTTGTTGGTTTCCCTGTTGTCCAAAACTATGAGAAAGCGATTGTTTTGATATTAGAAAATAGGGATGCCCAACGACTGAAAAATAATTTAAATCACAAAATACGACAAAGTGCAACATCCAAATCGAAAGATGCTGCTTCTGAAGATGTGTGTCAAACTGCATTATTTTTCAGTGCTGCAGAAATTCACTCGCCCCAAAAATCTCCAGCTGCTTGTTGACAGACTACTAAAATTGTAGAGATACAAAAATGATAAGTCCTACCAATCATAGATCATATCACAATATCTGTCAAAAATAATCACTATGATTTTTTTTTTTGCACCATATTGTACCGCTCTAGTAGAGAACTAACCTCCTGTTTTCCTTTCTGTGATTTTATGCTGAGTTATGTATGAGGATCTGCCTGAATCAGCGCGTAGTCTTATGGGTCGACCAAACCATCTGCAATGGCAGATGATCGCCAAGTTTTTTCAGGAAAGAAAATGCTGATATGAGAGGATATTTCACTCCTAGTTGTATCCAGCAGTTCTGATTCATCCATTCTGCTGCTCAGGTGTAGTGAACTCTGGTCCACAAAGTCTTGTATCCTCCACACACTTATCCCTTAATGTGCTCAAGCTTTCGATGAAACAAATGTGATGACGTGAGCAATTAGATAAAAACCCAAAGCAACAATGTTAATTATGTGCATGTGATAACTGAATTATTGCAAAAAACACATTGTTCATCAACAACATGGAAAAGGAACTGGAACAACGATTCAGTGTGGCAGTCAGGCACAGTGCCACGTGAAAGACAGGCATTAGGACAAGTGGAAGACATTAAGTCATCAGCCATAACAATCCTGTCGCAAATGCACATGCAAAGTAGGATAAAGTACATGTGACTGTACCAGTCTGGTCAAGTGTTTCACGTGTTTCCTCTTTGGATATTTTTATCATGTACTAAATCATTCTGTTGAAGAAATATGACGATTTGTCAATTTGCAACATTTGAATTTAACAGTTTAACATGCTGGTCTGTTAACAAGCTTGGACAACAGTTGGTTTTCTTTTTTTCTTTTTTTTACAAAATAATATTCTATTTTATAATATATATATATATATATATATATATATATAAATATATATATTTTTTTTATATATATATATTTTATAAGTGTCTTTATGTTTGTTGAAAAAAAAATTCCCTATAGTTTTGAACCCAGAATAAGGTAAAATATGTCATGAAAATAGTCAATACGGTTATTTTAACAGTGGAGTCTTGTGCTCTACTGCCAATATCTGGCTGTTACGCTTCAAATTAAGTTTATCCTCTGATCTCCATTTTACTCTTGACCCTTTTTTGTTCTTGTGTACGTGTACACGGACACACTCATGCCACACTGACCACAGGCTCTACAGCAAATGTAAAGAGGGACACATCAATATTTTACCAATTAGTACATCAATAAGCTGCACTTCCAATTTGAATGTATTCAAAAAGGAATTGACACATTTTGCCTCCATGTGGAATATTTATTCTTTCATGTGAGGACATGCAGAGTTCTGATGTGAACTCAGCTCAAACACATGCACGATTTTCAATCTTTCTCACATCTGCACAAACTAAGCACTGGGGCTTGGTGATAAGGCCCAAAATATTATTGCAGCAATAATATTTTTAATTAATTTATGTCATTATGTATTGCCAAGAATGTCAGGTAATTAAAGGTAATCTGAGGTAACTTTTAGGGAAAGTTATATTGAGCTGATTATTGTGATTGTTATATCACCGACACCTACACTGACCTAATTAATTTTTCTCTCATCCCTAGACTCAAGATTTATGTTTTGCTTGTTTTGTGTTGTGATTTTACTTTATAACCTTATGCCGAAAGTTTGAGTGAGCAGATCGTAAAGAATGAAGGACTCCTCTGCTCACTGCACCCGTTGAAAAGTGTGTGAGGAAACTATGGTGGCCCTTGCATACCAGAGAGGATGCTGCTCTACTAAGCTTTCACTTCAAAGAGCAAAACATATGATCTGGCTGGTTTGTCTATTTTAGGCTGCTGTAGGAACATGTCAGTGCAAGATGGCAGTCTCCACAAAGCAAGGCTGTTGCCTTAAATACATACACAATTGTTATTATAAGACTACAAAAACAAACGCTTTTATTTTAAACCTATTATAAGTACACATCTAGTGTGCCAGACGTTTCTGCAGAGTGAAATTAAATTGTAATATGCTCCGTTTCTGCCTATAAAACATCCTAAATGTCACACATTGGACCTTTAACAACACCTTTTAAACTAAAGGTTTTAGAATCAGTACACTTTCTAGGCTTGTGAAAATTTTAGTTATATAACTCACAAAAGTTTATGAAAAAAGTCTGCAGAGATCTGCTTTGTATTTCCCCATGTCTGCGGTCCCATTCTTACTAAAATCGTTCTACAAATGTGTTCTTGATCTCACATTCCAACCCGGTAGCAGTGATTCATAGTTTGTCTTTGTATGTAATTGTATGAACTGTACATTATTACATTACTCATGGTTCTCCTTATACAATCTCAAGCAACCCAAGCTTTCACATTGTTACCACCTTCGTTGTCTTTCGAGCAAAACGAGAGCACCACGCTTCTATCACCTGGACTGGAAAATGGTCAAAAACTGAAGAGGTTCTCACCAAAGTCTACTTTTGGCCTATGGGGACCACCCTAGAATGGGTAGATGACGAAATCCACGTCACACAGATTTTTGTTGGCACAGGGACACAGAAAGTATGACCTGAGGAATAGTATTTAACACAGACTGGTCTAGTCTGGGTAGCAGAAGCAGACTTCAGCAAATAAGTGAATTAACATGACACAGTTCGTGTGTGGCCACTCACACATGCAAGTGTGCACAAGTTTTTTTTTTTGTATAAATGCTGAAGTTTGGTGGACCTTGATACTTAACCTCGAAGACATTTCAAATATCAAATAGAAAGCGCACACAATATACACTCAGAAAAAGAGAGGGGAAATAATTATAGCCTGAGATCACTGCAGCATGAGAATTCTTCAGCTGAAGGGAACACAGATCAAAGAAGACACAAAAATAATGGGTCATAATTACAGGGTTGAAAGGTTCAATATCAAACAATGATTGCAGTGTTTGAGCTAGCCAGTAGCAACGGTGCATGGGTGGAAATATCTGTAATTTGTGCATTGTTCCAAGATGCATGAGATAAAAGTGGCCATGTTGCATAATCTGGCTCAGAAGATCTGCCTTATACATCCATGACCCCTTTAGAGTTGAGGTTATTGTTGATGGAGGCCCATCAGTAGTTTAGTCTTATAGTGTAACACTGAAATAATCAGTCTGCTCATATGTGTTGGCTTTTTATTGCATAATAAAGTCACAATTTGTAATATCTTATTCAATATATATATATATATATATACACATATATATGTATATATAAATATATATATATAAAACAATATGATCAGCACTGGAGTCTACCTCATATTTGGGAGCAATGAAAAACCCAGCTCCATTTAAGACATGCATTCAGCTTGTAATGTTTTTTGCAAAGTATCCTTTTTATAACAGGACAGAACTCAGTATTTTTTAAAATATTTTATCGAAGGGGTCGTACCTATGTTCCCTGGGTCCTATGTTCCCCGTTTTTCCCATAAAAGGTCCTATGTTCCCCGCTTTGTATGTGACCGGGGAACATCAAACCCCAAACATAAAACATAAAAAGCAGGGAACATAGGACCCGGGGAACATAGGAACATCATTTTATCAGCTTAAAATCCTTCACTTGACATTGAGTTTGAATAAGGGACCAAACTAAAGTTTTCTCCTTCGTCCTGGTTTTTGATTTGTCTGTGACATCACATTTCACACCCTGGTGATGTGAAGGTGAAATAACCACTGCAGGACAGAACAACTGCCGGTGGCTGTTGTGTTAATATCATTTTTTATACTGGTTCACCTGGTTCACAAATTACCCATTTTTACCATTATTGTGCAAATCTAACCCCAAAGTAGTCCACATTTTGACACAGGTTCTCTTTTGTCATTCACAGGTAAATCATCTGATGACCAAATGGAACTAACTTTACAAGTAGGGCTTCTTTGGGTCCTGGTGCTGCACTGTGGCTCTGCTAAGGCCAGCATCCTGTACCGGGTCCAAGAAGAGCAACCTCCAAACTCTCTTATAGGTAGTTTGGCAGCAGACCAGGGACTGCCCGACTCGGGTCACCTCTACAAGCTCGAGGTGGGTGCCCCTTACCTGCGTGTTGATGGGAAGACGGGCGACATTTTCACCACAGAGATTCCCATAGACAGAGAGACTCTGAGGGACTGTCGAACCCTGACTAAGGGTAAACCCTGCTATCTGGAATTTGAAGTATCAGTAACAGATCTGATCCAAAATCAGAGCCCACGACTTATTGAAGGACGTATTGAGGTACAAGACATCAATGACAATACCCCACAGTTCCCCTCTTCTGTGCTTACCATCTCTGTCCCAGAGAACACCATCATGGGGGCGCTGTTCTCCATACCTTTGGCTACGGACAGGGACTCGGACAGGAATGGGGTAGCTGACTATGCTCTGACTGCAGGGCACGATGCAGCAACGCTGTTTGGCTTACAAGTGGCAGACGACAGGGGAGGAAAGCTCCCACAACTGATTGTCCTTGGCAACCTCGATCGCGAGCTCAAGGATTCCTATGATCTCACCATCAAGGCAGTGGATGGAGGAAACCCTCAGCGCTACAGCAGCGCTCTGCTCAGAGTGGTGGTCACCGATGCCAACGACAATGCTCCGAAATTTGAAAAGTCCACATATGACGCTGAAGTTTCAGAGAACAGCCCAGCAGGTCACTCTGTATTACAGGTAAGATTGCAATACTATTGATTATTTTCTCATGCATTTGAGCAGGGACATTGCACATTCAGGAAGTAAATATGACAGATTATAGCTATTGGCTATTGCTTGTAGTCATAAAGTGAAAAGGTATTAAATATGTTAAAATAACAAATAAAAAATGACAACAATTCCTGGCCAATTGAAATTTATATATATTATGTCTACAGAAGATTGTGGCTGTCGATTAATTAAAAAAATAAAATAAATAATAATAATAATAATAATAGAAAATACAAACATTTGCTCAGTGGAAATATAAGATCACAGAAGGAAGGTAGAATCAACATAAATGAAACATTTAAATGTACATACTATTGTTCAATAAAAGCTTTAAGATAATACTCCTGTATAATAATAATAATACTACTCCTGGTTTTCCCCTGTATCACTGATTGCCAAGAAGCAGAAATAACTTGACAGTGTGTTTGCATTTGCTGGATAGATTTGTCACAGGACATATTAAAGAGAATTTCCTCTTCAAAATCCAGGGATCTACCCTGCAGGCGCATAATACAAGATAATCTTCTAGTTCTTTGGACGGTGTGGTGGTGTTTGTGGTCAAAGGTCAGCCACCACAGGAAGTCAACAAAACTCAGCTGCTTGAAGTGCATTAAATAACCGAAAGATCATTTTGACAGTTCTGACATAAAATGTGTATATCCTCTTCTTGATGCTCTGGTGTGCATTCAATACTTAACATCTTACAGCATTAGCACATTGCGCTTATACAGGTTATTAAGCTGCTTATCGTTTTTGTTGTGCTATTATATTTGCACAAAACAGAGAGTTGGAGATGGAGCATCTTACACCTACACTCAGGCATTGTCTCTGTGTAGGATTCTCACTGTGCACTGCTGTGAAATTGTACTGACTCTCATTTTATCCACTGAATATTTTCTATTGGCCTTAAAGTACACAGGAAAATATGTGACACCGCCAGTAAAATCAGAGAGGAAGGGATTAAAAAAAAAAAGAAAAACGATTGGCATGCTTACCTTGTAAATTTGACTTCCTTTATTTCAACATAAAACCATTGTGCACAATTTGTGTCTTACATACTTGCCTTTTTTTAATTGTAGGTCAAAGCCAATGACTCTGACATGGGCCCTAATGGAGAAATTGAGTACACCCTTCATCAAGCGGTTGATCCGGTGCCGAGGCTCTTACGAATTGATCATTCCTCTGGTATCATCTACGTGAAAGGATCGCTGGACAGGGAGGAAATCAGCAGCCTGTCCTTCTATGTGATGGCAAAGGATAAGGGCCCTCAACCAAAAAGCTCCAAGACATTTGTAACCATTGAGGTGACGGACCAAAATGACAACGCTCCAGCTGTGGAGATTCGTGGAATCGGTCTTGTGACACATAGCGAAGGAATGGCTAACATTTCTGAGGACATGCCAGTGGGAACGGCTGTAGCTTTGGTGCAAGTGTCTGACAAGGACGAGGGAGAGAATGCCGTGGTCACATGTGTAGTTGCGGGAGACGTGCCCTTCCAGCTCCGCCCTGCCAGTGACTCATCCAGCGACAACAAGAGGAAGTATTTCCTACAGACTACAACTCCTCTCGACTATGAAAGGGTGAGGGATTACCGAGTTGAAATCGTGGCTGTGGATTCTGGAAACCCAGCATTGTCTAGTACCAATTCCTTGAAGGTGCAGGTGACTGATGTGAATGACAACTCTCCAATATTCTCCCCAACCTTGTTTGAAGTTGATTTTGCTGAAGAAAACCAACAAGGGGAGAAGGTTTTGGATGTTACAGCTTCAGATGCAGACAGTGGTACTAATGCTGAACTTCTTTATAATATACTGGCAGACTCATCCATCAAAGGTCTCTTCGAGATTGACCCAAATACAGGGGAAGTGAGAGCCCGGAGCCCACTGGATCGTGAGCATAAAGAACGTTATGAATTCCGTGTCACAGCAGCAGATAAAGGATCACCTGTTCATAAAGGAACTGCAACTGTTGTAATAAAGGTGCTTGACCGCAATGACAATGACCCCAAGTTTATGCTTAGTGGCTACAGCTTTTCTGTTTTGGAAAACATGCCTCCACTCAGTCCAGTTGGTATGGTGACAGTTATGGATGCGGACAAAGGCGAGAACGCTCGTGTTCAGCTCTCTGTTGAGCCGGACGGAGGAAAGTTTGTTGTCCAAAATGGAACAGGCACCATTCTCTCAAGCATCTCATTCGACAGGGAGAAAGACAGCAGCTACACTTTCCGTCTCAAAGCTGTGGACGGAGGAGAACCTCCTAGGTCCTCATACGTGGGTGTCACTATCAACGTATTGGATGAAAATGACAACGACCCTGTGGTTACCAAACCCTCCAATTCCTCCTATAGACACTTGTCGCCGCTAGCTTCTCCAGATAGCCACGTGGAAGTAGTGGAGGCTGAAGATCTGGACAGTGGACCTAACGCCGAGTTGGTCTTCAGTATTGCTGGTGGAAACCCTTACCAGTTATTCCGAATCTCCCCTTCCAGTGGTGAGATCACTCTCGCAAAGGAGATGACCCGGAAACATGGTGGACTACATCGCCTCGTGGTGCGAGTGAGTGATAGGGGTAAACCTGCACGACACACCATTGCCCTGGTTCACATTTATGTCAACGAAACCATTTCAAATGTCAGTTTAGTTGAAGCTCTAGTCGGACACAGTCTTTACACTCCACTGGACAGGGACATTGCTGGTGATCCTGACAATGGTTTGGCTGCACAGCGTAGTAACATTCTGTTTGGAAGCCTCGCCGGAGTTGCAGGTGTTGTCATGCTGATCTTGGTTGTGGTATTTATTAGACACCGCATCCAGAGAGAAACTAAGAGTGGTTACCAGGCTGGTAAAAAGGAAACAAAGGACTTGTATGCACCCAAACAAGTACCAAAGAATTCCAAGGGCAAGCGTGGGCGCAAAGGCAAACCCCAGAAGTCTCCAAAACCACTTGGGGAGGACGAGGAGGTCAGCCTGCAGAAGAGTCTCAAGTTTAACCTCGATGGGGTCAATGACAGCCCCAGGATACATCTGCCCTTAACTTACTCACCAGGGAGCCCTGACATAGGCAGGCACTACCGCTCCAACTCCCCACTGCCCTCCATCCAGTTGCAGGCCCAGTCACCCTCTGCCTCACAGAAGCATCAGGCCGTTCAGGACCTGCCCGCTGCCAACACCTTTGTGGGAACGGGAGGAGACGACAACTCGACCGGTTCAGACCAATACTCTGACTACAGCTACAAGACCAGCCAGCCCAAGTACAACAACAAACAGGTAAGGTCATATCTGATGTCCTAATTGTACCACCATTGTATTATTACACAATAAACAATCCAAAATGGACATGGATAAAGAAGAACATACCATACATATGATAAATGATAATATACCAACACTACATTGATTACAATAATAAAAATATAAAGAATAATAATGACAAGACACAATGTAATAGTATTATTACATATGACATTAATCATCATCTATTTAGAAAACAAAATGACAATAAATTTCACAATTTTCAATTATTGTCTAGTGCTTTATCCTCCACATAAGGGTTGCCGGCGGGGGGTAAAGGCGTGGTCACACCCTGGACAGGTCACCAGTCCATCACAGGGCCACATAGAGACAAACTACTGTCCACTCTCTGTACTAAAACTAAACTAAATAACTAACTAATACTCACACCTACGGTCAATTTAGAATGTCCAATTTGCCTGATCCCTGAATCTGCTTTTGGACTGTGGGGAGAAACCGGAGAACCTTGAAAAATACACGCACACATGGGGGAGAACATGCAAAGAGTTAAACATTTAAACTGTTATTGTATATAATACTGTCACTCACACACAATGTGCAGTGAATTAGATTAAGAAGGATATATATTATTTAAATGTATTTCTCAATTTGCCACTAAAAAAAAGTTACTTTGAAGACATGTCAACATTCATTTGCTTTGTGATTAGTACAATTATAGATGACCGACAATGTTAATAAAGCAGAAATGATTCATCTCAATATTAAGTGCACTGACATACTGTCTCATGTTTTGCTGAACGCACAAAGAAAGTTTTGCACAACAAGAAAACTCAGAATGACCTCCATAGTTATTCATCTAATTTTGATCAGGTTGGAAATGTAGTTGAGCAGCAAAGGTCTGTTTCTCAGCAACTCATTCCTGCTCCTCTGTCTGACCTCTCATGCGGGGTCACTTGCTCTTATCTTTCTGCTCCTTATGCTCTTATCTCCTTTCATCGGTGCAACATTTGATGTGGTCAGAATCACCATGGACACAGAAATATTAATAGACTCAGGGGGGATTATGGGCAAAAAGATTGTAACGTCTAGATACAAGGAAGGAAGTGGGTCTCTAGGTTTCTGTGTCATATGCTAGTGAGTGAATGTGCATCTTGAACCAAACAAGTGTTTGTGTATGTGTGTGTGCAGATGGATGGAAAGTGCACGAAAACAATGATATCACTACAGGGATGTTCCCTCTCAATCAAATGATGCTTATTTAAATGTTTTAATCATAAGCACATATACTATATACTTTAACATTACTTTTACAAAAATGTGGTAATAATAAAAGAAGGTAAATATGTAAAAAACTGTTTACAAACATATTCATCAAATGCTGGAAAATTGACAAATCACAGCCTGTCTCAAGTATTTCTTAATTGCCCTTCTTGTGGCATATTATAATTGTAATAATTTCTGATATGCCTTCACACTTTCTACCCCGGTGGAATGTGTTGAAGGTTTATTAAACTGTAACAGATTTCACGGTGGTTGAACTTCGAAACAAAAGTTCACCTGCTGCCTCAAAAATTAGTAGTGAGTTTATTCAACTTGACAACGCAATTAATTTCACTATGGAAGGTTAGCTAGCTGTTTTCATCTTGCTATAGCGCGAAAAGTTAGCATGCGCTTACACATGCGCTGGTGTTTTCAAGTTCAGTGATCAAACATCATGTTGACTATTGTTTTGGAATAGAATCTAATTCCAGAATCTTCCCTAGCTGTAATAATTGCAAGTTTGCCCATTGCTAATTGGACGACAATGTTGCGTATGTACACAGTCCTCTGTGTACGCTTAGCAAATACTAGCTTAACCCTTTAAGGTACGCACCAAGAAAAAAATTATTTTATTATTTTATTTTATTTATTTATGATAACAATAACGTGAACTTAGACCCTACAGTATTTCAGATACAGGCCTCTACCAAACGGTTGAGACGTCTGTTCATAATAAACCTGGTTTGTATAATTCATAAAGTACAACAGAACAAGTCACATTAAGTGTTAAGCCCAATTTATACTCCTGAGTAAAGTGCTCTGCGTAGGCTACGCAGAGTCCTCTGCGTCGTTGCAGAACCTGTTGTAGAGTCTCTGCGTCGTCTCCGGCTGCACGGAATATTTTTTAAGTGTCCGTCACTCCGTCAAGAGACAACGGAGACGGCAAGAGCTGCGATTGGTCCTCAGGACAGGCGGAGCGAAGCTGCTCTGTGCCGGCTCTCAGTGCGCACCGGGCGTCCTGACAGAGGCGGAGCTGGGCACCGCCGACTTCGTCGCTGCCGAACTATAAATACGTCATATCTTAACACACACAGCACATGTTTAGACTCTAAATGGCCAATTTCTCGCCTCAAATTATCTTAAAACTGCGTTCCGGGACACAGAAAAGTGACAAACGGCCACTGTTTCAACAACAACAGTCTTTCTCCCTCGGACGCCATTGCTCACTGTAGCCAAAAGCACAACAACCTTGCGCAGCGACCCCTACTGATCGGGCGGGAAATTTCAGCGCCTATCCGTCACCACGACGCAGAAGTATAAAGGCTCGAGTGGTCTACGTGGTGACGCAGATGGATAACGCATTACGCAGTCGGAGAAGTATAATGTGGCCTTTAGTGAGTTCAGCTTGATGCATTTTTCAATGAGATATAGTGACTTAAAGTGTGGTCGACCAAATGGTTGAGTAGTAGCTTAAAGGGTTAATACTAGCTCGAAGAGCTGGGAATGTGGGAATGTCCCCTTCACCATGAGCACCATTAGAAACTATTCAATGTCTAACTGTGAGGCTAACGATTGAAATTAAAAGAAGAATAAGACGATAGCATTTGACTGTTCATAGGTGATTTACTAGCACATCTTTTATTTGGCAGACTTCCTGATACAACCCTCCCATTTTTTCCGGTCTTGGGACCCGCACCCCGTGGCTGGGGTCAATTTAGAGTGTCCAATTAAAAATGAGCACTGGGGATTGGGTACATTGCTCGGGGATACCCCAGCCCTTGACCTGCCAGGGACTCGAACCTGCATCCATTCAGCCTTAAGCCAAGTTCTCTTTATACTTGGTTATGGGCTGCCAATATATACATATATATATATATATATATAAAAAGACCAATAATTAGCTCGTTGAATCAGCCTTTCAAGTGATATTCAAGACAGTTTATATACTAAAAATATTTGACATTGACATTTGGAATGTCTTTTCATTTAAGACGGGTTGACTTTGGCCTTCATGGCGCTTGTATCAGTGACACTGCCATGCCATCCATACAAAAGATCGGTGACATTCTAAGTGCAGATACATTTCACCACATAAAAATTAGCAGCAACGTGAAAAAATATGCGTTCCGACAATGAGGAAATTACACATTTCTCTCCGTCTGTATCTTCAGAGCCAGTCTCACAGTCGGCTAGTCGTTTCAGCAGATGCCAGCTGACAGTTTAGGTGATCACCAGCCTTTGTGGGTGGAGTCGCTTTAGAGAAACCATCACCGTTGTCTCCATGATGGACAACATAAGGGACCAAAATGACTACAAGCCACAGAGTGTGTCTGGATGCGTGTCTGTCGTGCCAATCTCCATTTACGAGTGCACATTCGCCGCTCGCTGCACGAGTGTTAATTGCAACTGCGAGACAGATGTAGGCCATGACAGTGTTTGTGGTTCCTCGATATGGTAGCACAAATGCGCGTATGAGACGCGACTCTAATGATTGACAGGCCTGGTGAAAACATGGACAGATGTTGAAGCTCATGTGACATAGCTCGTAGACAGCTGCTGTCTCATGTATGGCATCCCCTCTCACATCAGGAAGAACAGATTGACCGAAATATATAATTAAATAAATGCCAAGTGACAGATGTAGAGTGGTGCCCTTGTTTTCATTAACTACTGTGATACTCTCGACAATGGTTTTTCAATAGGAATTAAGTTGTGTGTCCGGTTTATACTTGATATTATATCTGAAATGTAAACGTTGCTTGTGAACTGATTATGTGTGTATGTAATGTGGTGAACATGTTTAGTTTAAAGGTACATACAATGACCACGATTCAACATCAGATATATAAAAATATGTTACATTTAAATATAGGCTGGTGCAGCCAATATATTCTCAAAATACATTTTTACATTCAAACCTTCACTTACAATAGCCACTAAAATGAACCAAAGATGATCAACGTTTCAAAGACAAAAATACAGTTCTGTATGTGTTTGTGTATGAACACAGTGCAACACAGTATGCCCTGTGCTTGTATATAAACCACTTGCACATATATCACCTTTAAATTATATTACAACTCTGAGTTTTGATGAATCACCACGAACAAAATTGTGCTCCAGCTAACTTTTTTCTCAAATCATTGATTTTCTCCATTTCCTTTCAATTTAACTGTCAACACAGACAGTCAAATTCAGCCGGGGGTTTTCCTCCCACAGAGTAAAGCAGTTGTATCTGTTGGCTGTAAAATTCACTTTATGTGAGTGTGTTCTCATGAACATTACACTCCAAAAACTTTTTTTAAATTAACACACAATAATTGAAAACCTGAATGAATAGCAATATTATGGGAGCAACCTCATTCATTTACATGTTACCAATTGAAGTAAACACATTTTAGTTCCGTTTTCACATTTAAATATTGATATTAAACGTGATGCAATTCAGCTAATAAAAGGTAAGTACCATACATTGATTGATCGTCCACCCTGACAAATGTTTGCAAACTTATGCATGTGAAAAAGCTGTATATTCGAGTGGTATATGATGTATGCACAGCATATACCATGATATTTGTCACCAAAAACAGTAGCGGTAAATATCAGACGTAAACGATTGTGTGTACACATGTCATTACCTTCAGCCATATGTGTCCAACAGAAATGTATGCTTTTATTGGCTCATAATTTCATTTTACAGAAATGTCTCACCCAATTGTGCTCACGTTAAGAAAAGCCTGTGGCTGGAAAGAAGCACATGTAAATCCTGTATCGTAAAGAATGGCTTGTCGAGGTTGCCAAAACCCAAACAGATGTTTCAGATGTCCTAATTAGATCACAGTGTTATCTAAGCATGTGCCAGCTATATTGTACAGGCAAAGCCACATTGGGTTTGTTTTCCACACCAGGAGAAAGTGCTTATATCAATTCGGAAATCATTTCATCTTCTCCCAAGACTCGGCTGAAAATTTTGCAGCCCTTTAATTGCTTTAGATTAACCCACTTTGGTGCAGAATTCCTGAAACGCAGTTTCTGGGATATTGTATATTGCTTCTGAACACAGCTGAAAGCAGTGAGTGGGGGGAAATGTCCACAGCTTCACAGCGAGTTCAAAAATAATACTGATATACTGTATATATATATATTTTTTTTTTCACCATTCGAGTTCTTAAAGTAGAGATAAGCCAGTAAATGCAAGAAATAGACTTTGACATCCAAAATCTTTAACCACAGTCCTAACCAGCAGCTGTCATATGGTATTAAGGACCATGGACAGAGTCTTTGTTCCCGTTCTACACACACCTCACATAAAAAAAAGCAAAAAAAATAGCAGAAAGAATGCACTTTGTGTTACATTCATATTGATATGAAAAATGCTTAACACTTGGTTGAGTTTGTAGATCAATAGAATTAAATGATACAGTCATTTGAATGTAATCCAAGAAAAAGAATAAAGTGCTCTATTTTACTGGAAGGTTGTGAAAGATCACAGTGACAAAATCAAACAAAAGTGAGCCCTTTTAGTTACGTATTTCAGATAATACAACAGCTTTTTGGCAAGGAAAAGAAATAACATTGTCGACTCAAACAAACGACGATACGATGCAGTGGCTTCCATGTGCTGAATTGAGGTTCCCTACAATTGCTTTCATGCAGCTCGCACCTGTTTGGGTTGTATTGTAATTAAAGTGGGGACATTGGGAATTCCCCTCAGGGTCTTGGCAAGTTTGTACTATTCTCAGGTGTGTGTTACATGTTTGTTATTGAGTCTGGGAAGGCAATTACATGCAGTAAAATGTGCAAATTCCAAAGGAATTGTCATCAATGTGGCAATATCCTGAACTCTTAAAATGTACAAATGACAGAGGAGACAATATATGTATATATATATATATGATAGAATTTTTTATACATCAAAATTATTGAAAAATGCAAACACACACATTAGTGTGACATGATTGCTTTAGAGGTGTTCTCTGTGTTGAGAGACTTGTCCAATTAAATTCATAGGGTGTTAATTTAATTCACATTTTCAGTCTTAATCCTCATTGAAGAAGAATGTCTTGCCTGGCTTTAATACTATTTTTTAAAAAAATAATAATTTTAGACACAAGCGTTATATTTCACAAATAAGGAGCAAAGGTAGAAGTCTGTGCACCCTGTAGGCGACGACTGTCTGTCGTCACCGATGGAGGTGTGATAGTTTCACGTGGTTGCTGCAGAAACCAGTGACTCACACGAGCCATTAAAGCTGTTAATTAGCCCTGATGGGTCTAAGAACTTGCACCTTTCTTTCACACTTTACTCCATGTAGATCCTACATTTGACGAAAACACAGCATGGGTGATATGGAACATGCAAATAAAAAGAAATCCGGTCTTAAACAGCTACCACACATTAATTAATGGACATTCAAAACAAAATATATACTTCCACGCTGATGCTTATATTGTTCTATTTTCTTTCTTTATTTAAACCAGAGACACCAAGTACCAGGTAACAGGTGCATATTGGGTGAAAGCAATTTTAAGGACCTCAACAAGCTTTTGTTTAAATCTAAAAGACAAATATGATGCTAATGTGCACGGAAATACCTTTTTACCAAAATCAGTAAAAGACATAAACATAAAAAACATAAAACATGTGAGTAGACACGACATTTCACCTATAAAATGCAGACTCACACTGTCTCAAATGCAGAGGAGAACAAAAAAAAGAATCTATTTTTAAAGAATCTTTAAAAATCTTTTTAAAAAGATTGTGTATTGGCGGTCTATTCCACAAGTTATGCAACTGCAAAAGCACAATCCCCTCTGAGCTTCAGCTGCGATTAAGGTACAACTAAGAGCAGCAGATCAGTGAATCGTAAGTCGTATTCACACCTAATAGTCTGCTAGACTCGGTTCAAAATTCAGCCAGTCTGAGTTTGCTTTCACACTGCACTTCAGTGAAATGAACCAAACCTTTTGAATAACGTATTCCCCTCCAAGCCCGAGGCGGCAGTGCATCAAGAAATGCTGAAGGAGAAGATGAGGCAAAAAAAATGAACAAGAAGACTTGCTCACCTATTGGTTAATGCAGGATAACTTTTTTTTCCTCCACATTAGAGGAAAACATGGAGCTGCATACGCTGCAACAATGGGTCACAGATTAATCGGAGGGCTGTTTTGCTGGAAGTGGCAGTTGAGTTTACTCACAATGCCCTGCGTTGTAGTCCGCTTCCTGCATTTGGTTCACGCATTTGGAAGTGAGACCTATGTTAGGCGGACCAGAGTCCGGTTGCACATTCACACCTACCCAAACAAAAAAAAAAAAAAAACTTTCCGAGCAAATATTAATGTATTTCAGAGTATCCTGACATTTCAGAGTATCCTCATACAAAAACCATCACCAATACATTATTTCTTTGCAATCTTGCTCTGAGAAATATTTTCTTTGAACTTGAACTGACAATTATTTCATAAAGTTTGGCTCAAAGTGGTGAGCAACGCTCAACACATGATTGCTAATACCAAGCCTTTGACGTGTTGCTGCAACTAATCACTATATAATTGATTAATTAACTACTCGGGTCCACAAACTGTTGAAAAAAATGTTGATTGGTGTCTTCCAAAACAAATGGATGATGATGTTCTTGTGTCTTTGTCAAATGTATTTAACTTCGATTATTATTATATACACAGCTCAGAAGAACCATATAGGGTTCTTCAGCTTGGCCTCAGGAGAACCACCTGGAACCCTTTTGGAAGGTTCCACTAATAACCCTTTTAAAACCCTTTATTCAGGAAAGGGGTTTTAAAGGGTTCTCTGGATCAAAATGGTTCTTACTGGAACCATTAGTGTTACTAAAAACCTTTGAAAATCTTTTTTTTCTTCAGGAAAGTGATTTTCAGAAGCAGATAGTTCCAGGTAGAACCTCCGCCTTTGTAGAAGGACCCTTTTGGAACCCTTATTTCTAAGTGTAGAGCAACTTCTTTGCATAGTGTTATATAAAAACACTAATAGGTTTGTCAGTGAGAATTCACGACAATAGTTTATTTTAATGCATTATTTAATGCCTTTTCTAGAAATGGGGTTTGTGGGTTTCTTTTTTGTCTGCAGTTACCTGAAACCACTCTCGTGATTTCTCAAAGAGTGTGTATCGTGAGTCAGTGAGACTTCATTAACCTGCTTCTTTGTTAAGCAAAGTTCACACTTGGTGAACTTTAGGCATCCCTTTGAGCTGGGATTAACCCAATTTAGCAGAGGTGTGTTACTTACAAACGAGCCTGGAGCCAAAATTTGGCACTTGTTCTACGAGACTGTGACACATTATTCTGCCTCACTTCTTGTACCGAAGACCAGCAAAAACCCCGAGAAAATCATTGAAAAACTGTCATCTACGTTTCAGTGAAAAGTTGAGAAAGCAAAGGAACATGGCAGACTTGTAGTGTTCTCCATATCTTTTTCCAATCTTGGTTTCCAATCTGCCTTCCAGTACAGGCAAACACACACGCGCGCAAACACTCAGCTTTTTGTGCAGCACATATTTGTCCTGGCTGATTACCCAGGAAAAAGGTGACTAGAAGGAAAGGGGAGGTGAGAGAATAATATGCTTTGGCCGGACTTCATGTTTTGCTCATACTTTTTCATGGCATAAAACCATGATTGAATATGTTGTGTTGCATTGTACTGAAAATACTATGTACCTCACAAATATGTCCACCATTTCACATATCAACAACATGATGAACTTCTAAATCCATTCTCAGACAACAGTGTTTTTTTTTCCTCAGGATATAATTCACATAGAACTCAGTGCATTTCTTTTTTGTTTTTACAACATCATTTTCTTACTGCAAATCTATTACATCTCAGTCACCATTGTGTAACTGTACTACCAAGTTAGGTGTTGCACAAAAAAAAATCTACTTCACTAAAATCATTCAGAGCATGCTCATAGATATAAACAAATACACAACTATGCTTATGGCTTATCGCTTTAAGCCAGCGTTATCTGCTGGAAACGATCACTAAGAGCCTGATTGGGCCTGGTGTTAACATCTGTCCTGAGTGATCGCATCAGGAATGAATGGTGTTAAGTGCACGGTCAAATCAAATGTACTTATGACACGTCGAGGAAGCATTTGAGATTCAATCAATCCAGATTGCATTTAGTCGAGGACACTTGTGACCACATTGTTTCTATTGGCTAATGTCGACTCACTGACTGCTGAGGTGTATTGTCATTTCAAATATATAATAAACATATATTATATAATATATTTGATGTGCACAGAAAAATGTACACACATTTCTTAATATGTGGCCACAATATTCACCCTAATGGTCAGTTTGTTTGTTTTTTCAAATCAGTAAAATCTAATTTCATTAAGTTATGCACTGTGAATTTACTCTTTTCACTCTTTCACTCATCAATACTTGGACACACAAATGCATTAAAGGGGACATATTATGCAAAATCAACTTTTTGATTATTTAAATCCTTATATTTGGGACTCTGGAGGTCCTATCAGTCGGCGTGTGTGAAAAGAGATGACTCACTCATGTTTTTGTGGTCCTCCTCAGTCTAAGTACAGGAGATGAAACATGCGATGTTGACTTCCGCACTCATTGGGACGTCACAATGCGCTAAATTCCTGAAATTGTTGTCTCGCGGAGCTCCACTTTGTCCATAAAACATGCAAGCGTGCTGGCGAGAGCAACACTATCTGAAAAACGGAAGTCCACGAAAAGTTATATTCTTGGCTCCACAGTGCAGCACAGAGTCCTACACAAACTTCCAGCCTCAGAGGATTTATCTGTCCAGTGGATACATTTTATATGTGACAGCAATGTGCCTGCTAGAGCCTGCAAATTACCACTTTTCCAAATGCTAACTGCTGTTAGTTCCCAGTAGCCTCTGTGGCTGATGTAATTACCTGGCCCTTAAGTTTCGTTTGACTTTTTTTTAAGGTGGACTTAAAGAGATACTACTAAACCAAGCGTTCTGAACAGGGCTGTTTTGGCAGGGTGATTGAACTGCTGTCATTCTTCATCCTTATGGTTTTTTGAGTAAAGCATGTCACAGACATGTTCATTGGGACACCAGGGAACTAGTGTAATTTGGAGAAATAGGGTATAATATGACCCCTTTAACAAACAAATCGATCTGTACAGTCACACTCACTGAAATCATTTGGTCTGTGTTACCAGAATGGTAAATATACTGTATTTGTAGCACATTCCTAGCCTTGATGACCACTCAAAGAAGCATTTCACTAGTTTTGCCATTCACCCATTCACACCTATTCACACACACTTTCAAACAACGCATCTTCTATCCCCCCATTTCTTACCCATTCACACACTGCCAGTACAGCCGTCAGGAGCATGGTGGGGTTAAGTGTCTTGCCCAAGTACACAACATGTAGACAAGCAGAACCGTAAATACACAAAAAAAACAAGGTGCATAACTCCCATTTTGGGGCAACTACAAACACTCAAATGTATGCTCTAATTTCTGCAAGAAACTGGTAGGTGAAATAAACTTTTGCCTTCATAAAACTTACTCACTCGGCCTGGCTCTTGTATTTATGGCTCTTTGTTTCCCAAACTTAAATTCCACCATTTTCAGTGATGATGAAGTCATCAGAGTTTCTAGAAGCTAACAGCAGATTGTTGAAGAACAATCTTTCTCCTGTGAATTTTCTTGGATGAGGCTAAGAACTGTGTCCTCATTGAGTGGGAAAGTGAGATATAATAGACACATGATCCCTGGATGCATTCTATGTGTGAACTGATACACAACTGCGATTTCTACTTGTGGTAGTAGGGGCTTCTGTTTGACTCACTGAATGCTCCTGCTCCTCACATTAGCTCAGAGAGTGAACACCAGGATTCCATAAAAGGGAAAAGAGGAGTGAAAAAAATAGAAAGTATAGATGGCAAAGTGGAGAGCAGCTGGACTTTTGCTCAACAAAGATG
Organism: Microchirus variegatus; assembly: GCF_963457635.1. Lineage (NCBI taxonomy): Eukaryota > Metazoa > Chordata > Actinopteri > Pleuronectiformes > Soleidae > Microchirus > Microchirus variegatus. The sequence continues at coordinate 17,151,872 of NC_139803.1, forward strand.
GAGCAAAAGTCTGGGGATGGTTTTGGTTAAATTTCCAACCTTGTCCTTCAGCTTGTTGATTTAACATGCAGCTTTGTGATAAACGTAATCATCTGATTAGGTGAATGAGTACCCAACTCAGTTTGAAACACCAACATTTAAGGTTGTTGGAAGAAAAATATAATTTTTTTGATAAGATGGTAAAAGACGAAACAAAAACCCACTGAATGACTTTTCTGAAAGCAGAAGCCAGTAATGAACTTGTGGCCCTTTGATCCAGATGTTATTGAGCTGAACAGACCAAAGAACTTGCTCTCTTAGGTTTGCGTAAATATGCTCTCACTAGTGGATGAAGTACAAGTACGACATAGAAGTGCAAAATCCTGCACTTGTCTGCAGAATTTTTGTGCTTTCCCTGTTTTATAAAAACAACAAAAAAGCTACCGCCAAGTATTAGCAGACATGTCATAGAGCTATAGGTGACCACAACTGTTTTTTGGGGGGGACATCAGTAACTTTGGTTAAATCTTGATAATTATTGTTACGCATTTTGACACCCGACTTGCATTTAGCTTTTTTTCGGACGACAGATTTTAATCATGTTTGGTGTGAACACAGTAAGACTCTTTCTTTTCTTGATGTTTCTTTGCAGTGTAGGAAGTGGTTGTCACTGAAAAGGGTCTCATGAAGAGTAGGGTTTAAGGTCCAGTAGCTGATGTCACACAACCAAGGTTTGGCAACGATGCTGTTCAGCTCTTTGGATGTATACTAGACAACACATACATCAGACAATCAAGTCAGAAAACGTGTCTCTCCATTGGCTGTGTTAATTAGAAAAGTGAAGATGGTGGAGAGCTGATTTACATAATTCTAAATGGTCATTATGGAATTATTGATTATATTAATGCTAAAGAAATTCTACCCCCTGTATCATTAATGGGTAATTAGTGAAGACAAGAGGCTGACGTGGCTGAAATTGAAAGGCAGAAAAGTAATGTAACCTGACAGTAAGAATCCCTCCACATACAGTTGGAGTAATTGCTTAGGACAAGTTGCTCAGTAGAAATGTGAAGGGACTGTGTTGATCCACAATAGTGGCAAGTAAAAAGTCTCCAAAACAACAATGCAAACCAAAACTGAGACTGTCTCAGTGTGAAGCTGAAAGTAAAGAGAAGCAGAAGGCAGCATGACTATCGCCCTTAGATACTGCTCACTGCTAATTTAATTTTGTTCGGGATGGCTGAACATGAATACTGAACAGGCAAAGTCTCCTCCCATCCTTGCAACAATAATTAAGCGAAATCATCATGAGGTGTTCTTAACAAGCACTGAAATGAGGAATTTTAGAAAATAGAAAGTTTTATGCTAAATAAATTAGGGGGAAAAAAGTCAGAAAAGTTGAAAACAGTCAAGAATCATAAAAGCAACTGCTTTTCTCTGAAGAGCCGCTCTCTTGTTGTTGACTATGACAAGTAACTGATACTAAATTTGGCCGTCAACAACATACTGCAATCCTTTATCAAACACAGGCTGAATATTCACGAAATACGATGGTCACATGCAGACAGTTGACAGCACCTGTGTGATTCGCAGGGCTTTTTTAGAATGGTGAACCTGTCATTTATTCACGTATCATCAAGTCTCACTGATATTGAGAGGAAAGGGAAGAAAATCTGTTGACATGCAACTATGCTGGATACTTGTTTTGATTAGATGTCAACCTGTCAATACCAACAAATCCACCACAGCGTTGCAACAGCAGAGACAAAGAACACCTGACAGTGAACAAAATAATAAACTGATGTCAAATCTAGTTGGGTTTGTTTCCCCCATGTCAACCTTAACATATCACTGGGGCAGACAACCGAGATGTGATCAGATTGATTTATTTATTTATTACATCTCAAAATAAAGACGAGTAGTACTATCACACTCATAAGTGTGTTGTTATCTGTGCTCCAGGCCATTCCAGAACTATCTTCTCTCTAATTTCTGATAGCTTATTATGGCGGAAAAAACTTCTGCACTCATTTGTGAAGTATATGGCTGGAATTCTCCCATAAGTCACTGCAAACCAAGGAAAAAACTTGTTGGATCCTCGCTCGAATAGATCTGTTTCCTGGTACAGCTCACATTCAGACATAGTGACCAATTCAGTTCAGTACAGCAATGTCTGGACTGAGACTCAAGGTCCATCTTATTCCAACATTGGCACAGAAGAAGAACATTCCAAAGGCCTTGGCTATGCATATTCACAATATTATGAGTTCATGAGTTATGATGTTTGGTCGTGGCAACATCAAGGTGAAGGTGTCTCTCTGGATTCACTGTGCTTCCAAAGAAAGCTTGTGTTTTTTGTCTAGAAAGCCTTCAGACTGCCTGTCAGGAATAGCTTACAAACAAAACCACAACAAATATGTGCACCTTTTATGAAAACCTGCAGATGCACTGATGTATATTGATAGCTTTTCAATACGGATCTTATGCTGCGGTCACACCAAATGTGAAGCACTTTCACACCAACTACACTAACTATGATTGGTTTGTTTTGGCGATTGGTGGAGTGGAGAAAATGACAAGTATGCACTTTGACAGTGGGAGGGATTTTGAGGTGACTTTATTCAAAAAGCATACAGTAAAATGACTTCATATTTTCTATAATAATAGCCGGGGTCACCCTGAACAACGATCAATTGAAAATATTAGCAAGCCTTTTAAGGAATCATTTTAATTAATTTATGAAATTGGGGAAATGATAAATAACTTGAACCCACTCATGTCTACTTGCATCTGTGCGTTGACTATCTGTAAAGTCACTGCTTAAAATTATTTATACTTTACTGGACTGTATATTTAATTGCTATATTTATTTATTTATTGTCATTGTGTTGTATATACAATGGGGATTGTATATTCATAATGTGTTTTGGATAGTGGATGGATAGTGTTTATATAACTTGAATATGATTAAGTTAAATTGTAGGAACAAATAAGTGAAAACATTGAACTCCTCCTTGGGTAAATCTATTCATTCATTCCTAACAAACCAATCCATAATTATTAATGTTTTTTTTTTGTTTTTTTTTAATTACTGAGCAAGTGATCATTTTACTGCTGGTATAGACTCGGTCTTAAAATCTTGAAGCTTCACCCCTTCATATCTTCTTCGGTGTGTCTGCTCATTGCTAATAAAAACCTGCACCAGGTATTTGCAGATAAAGAGGCCAGAAATATTCACCTAACATCCCCTGACATCCTTTGAAGTACGTCGCCAGGGTAGAGAGGATGCGTGTTACCTTGAGTTACAGCAGAAGGAGACGGGTGTCAGCTGAACGATCAAACTCTGCAAAATATAAAAGATGGCACGGCTCAATAATTGAGACTTATGCGGAAAACGCTGGGTGCACACGAAACCCGCTCGACTCAGCACATTTGAAATGTCTTGGCACTTTCTTGGTGGCCGTCTGATATCCGCCTTGTTTCATGTCCACTGAGCTGGAGACTGCAGGTGCCGAAATATCACAGCAAACATCCTTATAACTCGGAAGCCAGAGAACAGATTCTTTACAATTCTTGTGACATAAGTGAATTCATGTTTTTTTATGTATGTGGCGCTCATTAGTCTGAAGATTCCTGGCTGTAGATCAGCAGATCAGTGGAAGTGCCAGATTTATTGGTGAGTTCCAGAAAGAACATCAAACACTCATTTAACCAAAACATTAAATCTTTTATGATATGAAGTGGAACACACTTGTTTAAATACACAGCACCTTAAGAGAACACCTGGAGAGAGGCTGCTAAACATGGGGCTTTTCGTGAAAAGTGTACATTAGGCTCAAATCATAAATCACTGAGATTAAAGTTAGAGTGACGTTCTTTACAAATGATGTTCCTTCTTAAAAAAAAGTGATAGTACCAAATTAGCTGTGGATTCATAAAAAGGTAGAAGTGGCAATTTATCTTTTAGAGAAGGTTCGGCATTGATTGTCAGGTCTTACTGTATCAGTTAGATATTTATCTATTTTTCATTTATTTTACTGCATCAGAGCCTTTTCTGATTGAACTTTGTAAGCTGCTCACTCTCCAGCACCAAATTCCATAGAGAAAATGATCATTTGTAGCTCACAGGTACACAGCAGCTGCTGATCTGCCTCTGCTTTGTTTGGTAAGTTTGTCTCTTTGAGCAACAACAAAAAAAAGGCTCAAAATAACACAGTTGAACAGTGGGTCAACAAATCCTGTGTGCATAGATGTGAAATTGCTGATTTTCTCAATGAGTTTAGGTGGGAAGAGTCAGTGGTTTGAAAAGTCAGCTTCCTGTTGTGAAAGGTTGTCTAACAGTCAGATAACACGGGGGGAAATACCGTGTTCTCATGATGTTGGAGACTTAAGTTTGCTTGGATTGGATTTTGTTAAGTAGCTTACAATCTATTTTTCCCTATGTCCCTACTGGTAGCCATGTTTTTAGTGAGAGCGCAGAACTATCGCTTTGGTAAACAGACATAAGTTAACAAAAGTAACATTTATGTTAGAATAGATTGAGAAAAGACATTCTTATAATCTCTTTAGTGAACAGATAATATTAAGATGCTCCCTACTACTCTATGTGGCAGAGAGGGTATTGATTCTAAATGGCCCAATAAAGAAGCCCTTAACTAGAGGGATGATCAACATGGTGAGGGCAACGAAGGCAACACTGAGGCAAATGACTTCAATTAGCAAGCTTGGCCTAATGAGAGAGCAGGTCTTTGAACTGGGACACTGGCATTGATTTCATTTGCACTTCACTCTTACACTGAATGATCAGACTTGGCCCTCTGGGATTGGTTTGTCCAATCTCATGTCTTACTATGGATGTGTAGATAATGAGCTAAGACCATGTGCAGAATACTATTATTTGACCTTTTTTTTAAATAATTTGAAGTATCATTAATGTACTTGTCTGTGCCACTTGTTGGCTCTCCCTATAATAAATAAGTGACCTGCAGCAAATTGATATGACAAAACTTTGTTAATAAACCATCAAAGTACAACGTACTCAAGCTGTTTAGTTTGTTTGCATGGACACTTAAAGTTGTATAAAGTTGTTGTATTAAACTTTTTTTTCTTTTCTTTTTTCATTAGTTTAGTTTAACCTGTGCAATTTCAGAAGCAGGCTACAATGAGTCACCACTTCCATTTATTGGAACTCTTTTAAACCTGATTATTTGTATTACGGTACAAACTATCCATTTGCGATTTTTCTGGTAATGCAATTACATGTGTTAGAAAGGGGACATATAATGGAAAATCAACTTTTTAATAATTTAAATCCTCATATTTGGGACTCTGGAGGCCCTGTTGGTCGGCAATGTGTGAAAAAAGATGACTCACTCATGTTTTTGTGGTCCTCCTCAGTCAAAGTACAGGAGATAATGCGATGTTTTCCGCGTATCCGAAAACCGGAATTCTGCAAAGTCTGCGAACAGTTCTATTCTTGGCTCCACAGTGCAGAGTCCTACTCAAACTTCCAGCCTCAGAGGATGTATCTGTCCAGTTGATACATGCTATATATCACGGCAATGTGCCTGCTAGAGCCTGTTAGCTCCCAGTAGCCTCAGTGGCTGATGTAATTTCTTGTCCCTTAAGTTTGGTTTCACTTTTTTTAAGGTGGACTAAAGAGATACTACTAAACCGAACGTTCTGAACAGGGCTGTTTTGGCAGGGTGATTGAACTGCTGTGGTGCTTCATCCTTATGGTATTTTGACCAAAGCATGTCACAGACATATTCATTAGGACATCGGGGAACTCGGTTAACTTGGAGAAATAGGGTATAATATGGCCCCTTTAAGTCAGGTTATTTTCAATATCCACTGTGCAATAGATTTAAAATATACCACATGACCCCATCAAAACATTAAATGACTAGTGTGTCGGATATAATGGCGCCTAGGGGTGAAGTTGTTTATTGCAACATGGCAAACACCAAGGAAGACAAATGTATTGAAAACACAAAAAATGATCAGGTGATCAAGTGTCCAATTTACCAAATCCCCAAACGGTAGAGAACTAAAAGATATAAATTGCCTCAAACATCATCATTATCATTACATTTTTTGTTTCATTGTGTACAACATTATGACAATCAAATTCTAAACAATTAAGCTGCAGCTTTTGTGATTTACTAATTGCATTTGTACAAATTGCAATGTGGATTTGAAAATGATTAATTGTTAATTAAAAAGCCAAAGGAAAGCATCAGATGACATCTAAAATTAAAGGTAAAAACTGTGTTTCAGGTATTAGGGATCTTAAACAGCTCCATTGTAGAACTGTAATTTAGGGGAGACATTTTCATTTATGTTAGAGTCACTAACCTTTAAATTGAAAGCTTTATGTCAAGATATGTACTGATATATCGGGGCGTAGTTTGAAAATATAATGTAGATGTATTTTTTTGAACACTCACACTAAAACTTGGGCTTCTCCTTTCCTCACATATTTGCATTTAAACGAGATCTCCTGTGAAATTTGAGCTCCACACTGATTTTTTATTAGTGACCACTTTTCATGAACTCCATACATCACATCCATTTTAATTTAATAATTACACACTAAACACATTTGTATAATGCAACCATGTATCGATTTAATCTCAGAGAGGACCTGTGCCAAAATCCCTCTGATGAATTGGGAGAAAGTTCCATGCGGCTCGCCCTGACTGCCAGCCATGAGCCGTCTTGATGTCATCAAAATGTCCAGCAATGCTGACTTGCTCTTTGATGCAGAGGGGGAAGTAATTAAAGTGTTGCTAGTGATCTATATACGTATTAAAAAGTGATGGTCTCCCCCTATCGATCACGTCTGATGAACAGTCTGATGAAGAGCCAGTGGTTCACACTGATCTGCTCTCTTTTTTTCCCCCACCTCAGGCTTATATGTATGCGTTTGGCACATGTTCAGATCTGAAAAATAAAATAAATAAACTGAGTAACTCCTTAAAGTGAAGCTTTGTTGCAGCTCAGCTCCAGGATGGCGTTGCCTTTAGCTGAGATATTATATCTCCACATATCCCAGCCTTCCTACCTTCTGCCAGGCAGATTAGTGCTTTTATCAATAAGCAGCTTAGCACCAAAGTGTCCCTCAATAATATGCCATGGTATTTCTCTCCCTCTCTCTCCCTCTCTCTCCCTCTCTCTCCCTCTCTCTCCCTCTCTCTCTCCCCCAGGCTTCACTTTCCATGTCTGTTGCTCTTCCACACTTTCATAACCTCACATTTCCCTTTTTCCACTCCCGGAAATTCTTCCCTTTCTTTAATTATATTAACCTGTGACTTAGAGAAACAGTGAGATGTCATGCATTCTTCTCATCAGGTCACATTAGGAACCTACAGAGGCCCAGGAGGGCCAGAAAGCACTATCCCCATCAGACATGCTCACCCCATTAGGATCCTGCATTGCACCATAAAACCCATTAAGGTCCATTAGGGAAGTGCTGTGGGCCACAGACACCTTTAAAATCAGCAAGAAACAAAGGTGCACAGTTACAGATGGTGTGAAACTTATTTGATTTGCTATGTTTCCCTGAGGATTTATTCAGAGCTGCTGTTTGGGTCTGATTTTGTTGCCCAATAAGAAGTGGCAGCAACATGCAGAGATGCAACTGCATCTGCTCGAGTCTACAATTTTTTAAAGGATATTTTAACTACTTTTTCTTACAGTTTGACAGCCTATTTAAGTGGCAAATTAAATTTATAGCCTGCTCAATCTCCTGCACCAAAGTCCATTGAGACAATCTCTGTTTTTAGCTAGCCTGGATCCAAGTTGAACTAGTTCCCTGGTCTCCTAATGAACATGTCTGTGACATGCTTCGGTCAAAAATACTATAAATAAAACAAAACTTAAGGGACAGGAAATCAGCCACAGAGGCTACTGGGAGCTAACAGCAGTTAGCATTTGCAGGCTCTAGCAGGCACATTGCCGTCATATATAATATGTATCCACTGGACAGATAAATCCTCTGAGGCTGGAAGTTTTTGTAGGACTCTGTGCTGCACTGTGTAGCCAAGAATAGAACTTTTCGCGGACTTCCGGTTTTCGGATACCGTTGCCCTCGCCAGCACTCTTGCGTTTTTTAGGGACAAAGCGGAGCTCCACGAGACACCAATTCCAGGGATTTAGCACATTGTGACGTCCCAGTGAGCGTGGAAGTCAACATTGCGCGTTTTATCTCCTGTACTTAGACTGAGGAGGACCACAAAAACATGAGTGAGTCATCTTCTTTCACACTTTGCTGACTGATAGGACCTCCAGAGTCCCAAATATAAGGATTTAAATGTTTAAAAAGTTGATTTTGCATAATATGGGACCTTTAAGATGTCACTGAGGTAAATCAGTATATCAGGCACTACTGATATTGTTACAATACCGCATAAGCATTTGATTATTTGATTCCCTCGGGATTCATTTAAAGCTTCTGTATATGTGATTTTGTGCTGCACAACAAGAAGTGGCAGCATCGATTGAAATGCAGCTGTGAAAAATCCTTCCCTTAGTTTGGTGGCGTCTTTTGACTGCTATTTTCGAATACAGGACATTTTGTCCCTCATCCGAGTCATTTGTTTTGTTTTGTTTAGCGGACCATGATAATGTGCATTATGAGACATAAATATAAATTATCAGGAGCATTATTGTGCTAAAACAGGCCCCCACTCTTTTCTGCTTGAACAGGCTCTTCAGCCAGCTACAGACCCTTTCACCCTCCTCCGATTGGGAACAATCACACACAGCTGTGTGCGGCCTCAGCACACTGCTCCTCATGCGATTAGAGCGCTGCTTATTACACTTGATGAGCCTGACCCAAATCTTCCTGAGGCAGACACATTTTTCATGGAGCGAGTTTGAAATTCTAAATCCCACATGGAGTCAAAGGTGAATCCCTGACTTGGCCATAAATTGCAGCTTCTGCTGGAGAAGCTACCATTTCAGTTTTTTTTTTTTTTTTGTTTGTTTTTTTTTTATGATATGGAGTATAAACATTGAGGAAACAGCTACAAATGTGTTGAAAGCGGTGTAATTTGTCAGTGCCACGTGCTCCCATTGAAGCAAAAGTTTGGCACATTTAGTTTTGGAGTGTTGCCTAATGAATGGTGTTTAATTAGCTTTGGGAAACATTTCTCTTATGACAAACAGTTGTGTGGCCGTGATTAACTGCATGTGTTCCATGCTTGCTTTTTTCTTTTCTTTTCTATTTGTCCCTAAGTTTGTTAACAACGGCAAGTCAGGATCTCATAATTATATCTAGCCATTACCCCATGAGTATACTTTTTCTGTTATATCATTGAAACTCAATGCTTTAAACAAACAGAAATAAACTAATTATAAATATAGAAAATGGAATACATTATCTGAATTGTATTATGTATGTACTTTACACGCATTACACAAGACTGTATTTAGAGCATGGGAAATGTTAAATAGGAAACAGAGTTATGAAATTGCCCTGCAGGACCGTGCTCTGCTGGGGGGACCAATTTATTTCATATTTTAGTAAGTTTGCCCCTAAAGGTTTACATGGCACAAAGATCCATTAATAATCCTGTTACAAACGAAACAAATATTCTCTAAGTGTGATAAATTGAATGTATTCAGCCTTCAAATAAAAAAAAATGGAGAGGAACTTTAGAGGAAGGGGAAACTACTTGATAAATATAATTTCACCGGGCCTCTGCTCTCTCATCCCTATGGTATTTTGTTTTATCACTGTCTTTTCTATGTAGCCATAATGTCACTTACAGTGTCATTTGCAGACGGATACTAAAGCTTGTGAACCTTTTAACTGCATGACTGTCTCATTTAAAATAATGTACAAAGAATGTGCGATATTGCATCTCTGGCATTCACAAAGGCCTTTTTGAGTATCTCTTCAGTAGCAAATATACAAGCTATTTGAGAGCAATGGTGAACGAAATAAAAATAAATCAGTGCAAGTGAGGGAAAAACAAGAGGAGATCTGATCGTGACCATCCTCGGGAATCGAGGACAAATGTTAAAACAGAATAAAAATGATGGTTTGTTCCAGTTGGAGTCTGATGTCCCCGACAGTAAGATGACCAGAACCTTTACTCCACTTCATATTCCACTTTAATTACCAACTTATAATTACTGTTTTATTCACTCCAACCAACCGGTTTTTACTGTCACAAAAGAAATCAAAACGAGCCTTCACCTTCAAATATTATATCACTAACATGACTCTGCTTATTTAAGAATGTCTTTCTGAAGTACTCACTTTGCATGCCCTTTATGTACTGCAACTGGTATTTCTGTAATCACCAACTTACTAAAAGTTACAGTGTGTAGTTTTCGTGGTGCTATAATGGCAGAAATTGAATTCACTGTCCATATAATTAATAAAAGTGCTGTATGTACAAAGTCACATGATACGTAAGATGGGGAGAGAGCTGGGAGAAGCTAAATGTGGGATATTTTTTTAGCATTTTTGGAGGATATTTATTGTGTTAATGAAGAAATAACACGGCATCTGTATCTACATCCACAAAAAAACCTAGAAAAGCACTCAGAGAGCGCAGACCTCAGCCAAGGCAGCTCAGCCCCCCACAAAATAGCGATAAAAATAGTGATGCCGTCTACGGATCACGCCCCAAATTCCAAATCCCTCCCAACTTCTCGAGTTATGTTACTAACAGACAGACAGACAGACAGACAAACCAACTCCGGTGAAAACATATACTTCCTGGAAGAGGTCAATAAAACGAAAGTTACGAATGTAACTACGGTTCTATGAATCCTGGATGACCGCCAGAGGCGGTGCTTAAAGCACTGGATATCTCCACCTCGCGCATGCGCATTTCGAGTACCTAATATCAACATAGTCACTTGTGACCCTCCCCGTGACACCGGGAAGGCTATAACTTCCGGTGTCATCGGAGGCTCAGTTCCCAGAATCTTCTCGCGAGAACACAAGGATTCTGAGTGACTGGACGCTCTGGCGGTCATCCAGGATTCATAGAACCGTAGTTACATTCGTAACTTTCGTTCTATTTCATCCTTACTGACCGCCAGAGGCGGTGCTTAAAGCACTGGATGACTCATACCAACAAGGTCACAAAGAATCCGACACCCACCTCACTCATCAGAGACAGTAGAGCTCAGACGCAGGATCACATCCATCGGATGGGGAGCAGCGACGTTGACACGATAAAACCGTGCAAATGTGCCAGGCGACGTCCATGATGCCGCAGCACAGATTGACTCCAAGGGCACCCCTCTCAGCGCCGCCCATGATGTAGAGACACTTCTAGTGGAGTGGCACCTCACCCCGGATGGCGGGGGGCAGCCACTGGCCTTATAGGCTTGCATGATGGCATCGACAACCCAGTGGGACAGCCTCTGTTTGGAAAGTGCACAACCTCTGTTAGGGCCACTATGACACACAAACAGCTGCTCCGACCGCCGTATACCGGCCGTAGCAGCAACATAAGCTTCTAGTGCCCGGACCGGGCATAGCAGCTCCGACCTACCCTCCTCAGACAGGGAGCCAAAGCGTGCGAGCTGAATAGGCTGGTTGAGATGCGTACGTGAAAGCACCTTGGGCAGGAACGCCACATTCGGCCACAGGACCACACCTGAACCATCAGGGTTCCATCGCAGGCAGGTATCAGCCACTGACAGGGCATGTAACTCCCCGACCCTCTTCGCGGAGGTAATGGCGAGCAGAAAAGCAGCCTTCATAGAAAGCCATTTCAGCTCCACTTGGGTCAGAGGCTCAAAGGGAGGTGACCGCATGGCCTCCAGCACCAGGGGCAAGTCCCATGCTGGAGCCCTCAGGGTCCTTGGAGGACGCAGCCTCAGTGTCCCTTTAAGGAAGAGGGACACCAGTCTGTGGCACCCTACTGTAGAACCCTCGACCATTTCATGTCTGGAAGAAATAGCAGCTGTATAGACTCTCAAAGTGGAATGAGAACGACCACGATCCAGCAGAGACTGCAGAAACTCAAGAACAGTCGCCACAGAGCAACGCACTGGGTCTTCTGTCTTATCCCTGCACCAGTCAGAGAACAGCTTCCACCTGTTCTCATACTGAACCCGGGTAGATGGGGCCCTGGCGTTCAGAATAGTACCCCTGACTCCCACAGTACATTCCCTCAGTAGAGGGTCGGGCCCTGAAGCGGCCAAACCCAGAGCTGGAGGCGACCGGGATCCGGATGCCAAATCTGACCCCGCCGCTGCGAAAGGAGGTCCTTCCTGCAGGGGAGGCGCCATGGGGAGCTGCAGCAGAGGCTGCGCAGCAGTGGAAACCAGAGTCTCCCTGGCCAAAAGGGGGCCACCAGAAGGAGTCTGTGGCCCTGCAAAAGCACCCGCTGGAGCGTAGGAAGAATCAGGGGCAGTGGCGGGAAAGCATACAGTGGTCTCTGCGGCCAATCGTGAGCCAAAGCGTCCTGGCCGAGGGGGCTGGTCACCTCCATCCAGGAGAACCAGAGGGGGCAATGTGCCGACTCCGCCGAGGCGAAGAGGTCCACTTCCGCCCTGCCAAAAAGACCCCATATCATCTCCACCACCTGCGGGTGGAGCTGCCACTCCCCCGGTGGGAGCTTTTGTCGTGACAGAAAATCTGCGACCTGGTTCTGTTCCCCCGGAATGAAGACTGCTCGCAAACTGGCCAGGCGGGGATATGCCCAAGTCAACAGGCTCCGAGATAGCCGGAGTAGTTGTGCAGACCGGGTGCCCCCCTGGTGGTTGATCTGGGCAACTGTGGACCTGTTGTCCGATCGAACAAGCACATGTTTGCCTTCCAGTTGAGGCAGAAAGTGAACGAGTGCCAGTTGCACAGCTTGGAGCTCCAGCGTATTGATGTGCATGTGGTGCTGGGCCGGCCACCGACCCTGGACAGTCCTGCCCTTCCACACCGCGCCCCACCCCGAGAGGCAGGCGTCGGTTGTGACCACCTCCCGGCGGGATGGAATAGTTCCCATCGGTACGCCCATAGACAGAAACTCCCTCTGTCCCCATGGGGACAGAGAGAGGAGGCACCGCCGAGACACCCTGACCTTCCGGTAACCGTGCCACTTGGGGTCCAAGTGGAGGTTGTTCAGCCACATTTGAAGAGGGCGCAGAGACAGCAAGCCCAAGGGAACGACAGACGAAGCAGCGGTCAGCTTTCCCAAGAGCCGGAGGAACTGAATAAACGGCACCATCCTGCCAACCCTGAAGAGGGGGAGGCGGAGGAGGATATCGTCCACACGCCGAGGTGCCAGAGAGGCCATCATGGCTACCGAGTCCAGAACCATCCCCAAGTATATGACCCGTTGGGATGGGTCCAGGCTGCTTTTTTGAAAATTCACGTTCAGGCCCAGCCGGCCCACGTGCATAATTAGCCGGGCTGTATCCTGAGCCACCTGGGGTCGGGACGGTGCGCATACCAGCCAGTCGTCCAAATACGGCAGGACCTTCATGCCCTGCTTCTGCAGGGGTGCCAGAGCTGCTGCTACAACCCTGGTGAAAACTCTCGGGGAAAGGGAGAGACCAAAGGGAAGTACCCTGAACTGAAAATGCTGTCCGCGGAAGGCAAACCTGAGGAAGTGCCGGTGGTGCAATGCAATTGGGACATGGAAGTATGCGTCCCTCAGGTCGACAGTGGTGAACCACTCTCCCCTGGCAACCACACGAAGCGTGTCTGACACAGTCAGCATATGAAAAGGCAGAACCTTCAGGAACCTGTTGAGTCCCCTCAGGTCGAGAATGGGACGGAATCCGCCATCTTTCTTCGCCACAAGAAAGTACCTTGAGTAGAGCCCCCCGGGACATAGCAGAGGGTCCACTGGTTCGATTGCGCCCTTGGCCAGGAGGGCAGACAACTCCTGACTTAGAGCTAAGGCCTTCGCCGGGTCGCTGACGACAGTCATATTGACCCGGCCGAAGGCTAGGGGCCGGCGTCGGAACTGCAATTCGTACCCCCGGGTCAAGGTGGAAACCACCCACGGGTCTGAAGTACAGGCAGCCCAGTAACTGAGCTGCTGATGGGAAAAACATCCGACGGCCGGCCCCGCACCCCTAGCGCCTGCCCCCCCGGCCTCCGGAGGCTCTGGGGGGACGGCGGATAGGCTGCGGCGCACGAGGCTGCCAAGACGGCAGGCGCTCAGGGGCCCGAAACCCGTCAGCAGGTTGCTGAGCAGGCCGCTGAGCAGGCCGCTGAGACCTCCGTAGGCCACCAGCAGGTGGCTGAGAGTGCTGCCGGGGAACAGCAGCGGGGCCCCTAGACCTGCTAGGAGTGGAGACTCTTCTGCGAAGGCCAGAAAGCCGCTGCCTGGTCTGCGTGGCCTGGGCCGCCCTCTCCAGTGCTTCCAAGGCAGCTGGGCCAAAAAGATCCCCTGGTTCCACTGGCACAGCACGAAGAACCTTCCTACATGATTCAGACAGGGGCGACTGAGCAAGCCAAACCTGGCGGCGAGTCTGGACAAGAGTGGACATTGTCCGTCCTAACTCTCTCGACATGAAAGCGAATGCCTGTAAAGAGGCATCGCTTAGACTGCAGTGAAGGATCCACTTGAGCCTGTTGCAGAGAGGTTGACAGGCTCAGCAGTAGATGGGAGAGGGAGTTCCCAATACGACCCATACGTGCTGCTGCATCATAGGCCTTCGAAAGAAGGTCGTCTGTGACCCTGCACTGTGGTCGGGGACATCTGGCATCCGGCCTCAAGGCCTCATCAGGAGCCAAAATGAGGGAGGCAATGGCTGGCTCAACGGACGGCATACGCCCCAGCCCAACCTGTGCTGCATCCTGCATGGCGGCTAAGGTTCGGGCATCTGAGGTTAAATGAGAAAGTGCCCTCGTGTCCCTCCAACAGGCATGAAGCTCCTTCAGGTATTCCCCTGAAGGAGGAACAGTGAAAGTGGTCGGGGCAGGGTTGCGCCTGAAGAAGGCGCTAGCCTGCGCCGAGTCAGTCTGCGGAACGTCAAGCTGTAGGCGAGCAAGAGCCATACGCATGATGGCCCCCATGGAAGTGTCTGCTGTCCCCTGCAGAGAGCTCTGAACAGAAGAGCAAGAGGCCTCCCCCAATGTGCGGGAGGCATCGTCCTCTGTAACAGCCTCATGGAAGAGACCGGATGAAGCGGCCAGTGATAAGGCATCATCAATCATAGGCGCATTCTCCGAGGGAGGGCCAGGCTGTAGCCCAGCCAGCACCCCAGTAGTCCCAGGCTGAAGGGCCAGGAGGAGCGACTTCATCTGCTCCATGTCAGCCGCCAAACCGTCCACCTTGGAGGACAGCCCGCCCCTCCCCTTTTTCTTGGGGGGGGCACCTACCACCGCAGCTCCCTCACGCCGACGCCGAGAACGGTCGGGTTGATGTGGGGGGAGACCGGTTAAGGTGGAAGGGTCGTCAGTCATCGCCCGCTCCATCTCCGCCACCCTAGCCACCTTGAGCCCCCAGGGCAGGAGGCCACAGTTCATGCAGGCGCTTTCAGTGAGGCCCTCCCTCAAATGCTCGAGACCGAGGCAAGGAGGGCAGTGGTCGTGACCGTCCTCGGGAACAAGAGGAGCCGCACAGCGACACAAGGATGGGCCATCAAGAAGGCAGCCGAAGCAGCGTTGCTGGGAATGGGAGCGAACACACTGCCTACACGCAAACGCTGTCGCCAACAGAATATAACCAGGTTATAGCGTTACCGGGAGCGGGAACGAAAACACTACCGTCACCGGTATGGTCAAATAAATAAATAACGCGGTAGCCTAGCACCGCTAACGCAAATCAATATCTGCAACGAGTACTGGGAGCGGGAGCGAACACACTGCCTTCACCAGCAATCGGAGGTGACAAGTACAGTAAACAGGCGGAGCGCACACGCTGCCGCAAACAGAAATGACAGATTATAGCGTTACCGGGAGCGGGAGCGAAAACACTACTATCACCGGTAAGGTACAGAACAAATAAATAATCAAAGCGGTAGTCTTAAAACCGCTAATCTTCTGCAAAATCAATAACGCTACAAGCGCTGGGAGCGGGAGCGAACACACTGCCCTCACCAGCAATCGGAGGTGACAAAGTATAGAAACAGGCGGAGCGCAAACGCTGCCGCCAGCAGAAATAACAAATTATAGCGTTACCGGGAGCGGGAGCGAAAACACTACTATCACCGGTAAGGTAAAGACCAATTAAATAATTGAAGCGGTAGTATTAAACCGCTAACGCAAAATCAAAATGCTATGAGCGCTGGGAGCGGGCGAGCGAATACACCGCCGTCACCAATAACTACGGCGATAAAGCATATCAATCAGGCCGAGCGTGAGCGCTGCTGCCAATAGAAACAATAAATGATAGCGTTACTGGAGACGGGAGCGAGAACACTACCGTCCCAGTAAGATACACAGAGCGGTGTTTTAGAACCGAGCAAGCTAACGGCTAACACACCAACTCGATAACCCAAACATAGAGAGCAATGAGGACAGCGAACGCTGGGAGAGGGCGCGAACACGCTACCTTCACCAACAAACACCGACACAGACCTGCTACTCTCTTCTGTCGTCAGGTTTCAGATGATCAGCTGGCCACAGCCTCTGGAGGACGGGTTCCCCGCGGCTCCGACTGTCGTCGCGAAGCTGCGCGCGGCCAGCTGTAAACGAAGTTTTTCCTTTTTTTTTTCTCAGCACAAAGTGCAAGACGGTACGTGCGCAGCGAGAAGATTAAAGGGAACTGAGCCTCCGATGACACCGGAAGTTATAGCCTTCCCGGTGTCACGGGGAGGGTCACAAGTGACTATGTTGATATTAGGTACTCGAAATGCGCATGCGCGAGGTGGAGATATCCAGTGCTTTAAGCACCGCCTCTGGCGGTCAGTAAGGATGAAATAGAACAACGGTACGCCGATAAACTCGACGGTAGAAAACAAGCGTAAACATCACCAAGAGGAATCTGGACAAACAAGCAAACGCTACGCAGCGGAGATGAAGCACCTGTAGTTGGTATAAGTTTTACGTGACATATAACGCTAAAAGAGAGGGAGCAAAATACAAATGAGCTTATAAGCTCCCTCTGGTTCCAGTGTTGTGTTTTCAGAACCACTTTTAATTTGTTTATTTTTCTTCCGCGCAAGCTAACTTGGCTAACACTAAAAAGTGTGTCAATGGAGGAGCAGGAAAGACATAACATTATCTTGCGGACCGAATACAAATGTGTAGCGGGCCAGATGTGCCCGACGGGCCCTGAGTTTGACACGTCATTTATTACTTTAGTTATTGCATAGTGTACATAATTGCACATTGTGGTGGACTGTTCATGGTGATCAGCATTGCAGCAGCTCCTCAAAGCAGATGACATCATAAATTATCCGTTTTATTCAGTCACAAAACAGCTAGCTACGCTAATGCTAATCCTAGCCTCGCTATAGCTTACCTTTGGAAACAGGTTCCGCCAAGGATGTGTTATGTTATGAGTCACACACAACACATTAAACTACTTCAACTAAATATAAAAAAGATGAAGAATTTTACACATAAGCTGTGGAAATGCATTGTTAGCAAGTTTAGACCAAAAACATTAAGAGAAGACAGAGAAAGAAAACAAAACGTTTGGTTTGTAATGTTACTTTAATTGCTAATGTTTTAATTTAATTTCAGAGTTGTTGTTTTTTCTTTCTACATGGAACTGCTAACAGTTTCATTAGCTGTGATATTGTAAGAATATTACAGTTACATTATGTCACATTTTCATTAAAATGTTGTGACACATCTAACCCTTTTAATAGCTATGTGGCAATTAGGCGCTGTTCATTATACACTTACTGCAATTTCCTTGAAAAATAATCACGTTTTAAATTGGAAGAGCTGCCACAGAAGCTTCTCAACATTATGATAGTATAGAACTGTATTGACCTTTAAAAAAAAACCTTAATTATTTTTTATTCACATGTACACAATCATAATAAAACCACAAGTGTCCGTTTGATTTATTGTGACTGCTGACAAGTTACAACATGCAAAGAGATGATTTGTAGTCTCTTGTCAGACTGTTGTGTCTGTTTCCCAGCATGCTCCAGTCTTGGTGCTAAGTAAGGCCAACATGTCACAATGATATTTTTTTTTTTCTTTCTGTTTTTTCAGAAAGCCATTAGGTTGTTAAGCAAAATTCCAGAACACTGTCTTCAACCTCGCTCTCTGTGTGCTGCAATTACATATGTGAGGATGTTCATATTTGTGCCATTTGTTGAAAATGTGTGGGTGCAATAGGTTTTTGCCTTCTCCGTAGCTGCAGGACTCTTTTGTCACCCACATGACACTGTCTTGCTGTAAGGCTGCGTGGGCGTAGTATTTCGAAAGACTGGTTTTGTAACCCTTTCCCCGTCTTTGATGGTAGCTGTTCAGGCTCCGTCACTTGGAGCTGTTCGCCCTGTTGGGATTTCCTCAGCATGACAGCTCAGCACCTGCCCTCGTGGCATATCCAGGATGTGTTGCATCAGTATCTTATAACAAGCCCCCGTTATTTGGTGGGTTTTCAGAGGCCTTAGGTGCTGTCTAGGTTCTGGGTCAGGGTGATGGTGATGGTGCGGTGGCGATGTTGATGTCGGAGGGGATTTCAAATACTTTTTGTAAGAGAAAGCTTACAAAAATGTTATTTACCACAGTGTTAAAAAAAAAACAAAAAAAAACACAGTGTTTGTGTTTGTGTCAATTAAAACTAGCATCGTGTGGCTCACTTGTACATTTTTTCTAAATGTGACAAAACATTTTGACTTTCCTTAGAGCAGTAATTTCAGTCTGTTCAAATAGAAATACAGATGTAATAATTAAATTGTCATCATATTTTTGTGGACTTATTGGTTGATATGCTACAATTAATGTTGTTTGGTTAATTACTTTCAAAATACAATGTCTGATAATTCTGTATTATTCACAGAATAATGTTTTAGTCCAGTTACTTACTGAACATAACTGACATAAATTCAGTTTAATCTGCATTTTTATCATTATTATTTAAATGACTTTTATTATGATTATTATTATGATTATCATTGAAGTGAGAGAAAGTTGACTCCACTACAGGAAAGAAAGTATTTAACAGCTCAATTCAACAACTATCATTAAGCCCAAGACACTTGGATCCACTAGTTCCCGACATTTCAGTCAATGAAAATAAAGATTTCAAAGTAAGAAATATGTTGTGTCTTTGTCGAAACCATTCTTAACATTCAGAAAGTTTATGGCCGGATAACTGCACAAGCAGCAGAAAACATCTAGCAATTTTGGTGCTGTAATTGCAGACTCACCTCCACACATGCACACAGACAATTCAGGTTTATTACGCCCGGTGAAGGATGCGCCGACACATTATCCACCGGGGACTCAACATGTAATACAACTGCCAACTACACCGCACTGCCTGAGCCTAAGAAAACATTTTTTATTTCTTTTTTAAACCTCCAACTGATTGGTTTTTAGTGAGGAAACACCAACACAGTGCTCATTACTGGCCCCACAATTGTGTAGACAGACACTCAGCCAATAAAAGTTTGTTGAATTGTGCCTGTGATGCATCCAGGAGTGCTGTATCAGCATGCTGCCTCTGCTTCTTTGCAGGAAGAACATAAGGAAATGAAAGAGGGGCCATGGTCAAACTGAACTGCAGGAAACCATTATTAATTGTATGATATTAGAACTAAATGAAACATTCATCTTCTATTGAGAAAGTGTGCCAAGGCTAAAAAGTCTACAATTGCATTGCTATGCTTATACTTAATGTATGCTTAATTTAACAACTGTAAGAAAATATCATTCAGACGTTGCCTCTGGATAGGTTATTTTACTCCAGGCTATAGCCTGCTACTGTTACTAGGACATACATTAGATAGAGCTCAGTGAGCATGTCCATCCAGGCAGACAGAATTATGTCTCTGTGTGTGTTTGTGTGTGTGTGTGTGTATACAGAATGCACCCTTTTTCCCACTGATAGGAGAGAGGACTGGTGCTCGCAGAGGTCGGACGATAGATGGTGATGGGTGGTTGGCGTAAGAACGGGGAGGATCGAGGGGGCGAGGTTGTGGGCCAGATCTCGTCCTCGCGGTTATGAAGGAGAAACAAACTGATCTGACAGTGACAAATGAACCAACTCCTCTTTTCCAACTGCCAGTTTAATGCCTCTCAAACTCCTTTCTCACCCTGTCTCTTCCCTATTCCCTACCATTTTCTTCTTGAGTGGCCTCAGCACCCCGCATCTCCCCCTTTTCTCACCTGCAGAGCTCCTTTTCTGCCTCAATTTTCCCTGCTCTACATTTTGCTTTTTTTTGTTCCCACTGCAATGTCCATTATTTATCTCCCTCCCATCATTAGCTTCCCTACACTCTTTTGTAACTTCTTGCTTTAGAAGTGTTGCCGAGTTTTGCATGTGAAGAGGTCCTGCAGTATTATGGAGTCCTTGTAATAGACTGATTCTAGTGCATAATAATTATTCCTCTGCTTCTGTTTCATGTCACTGATGTGACGAACATGGCATTTAAACTCCATAAATTGCCTTACATGTATCAAAACTGTACAGCTTTTGAGTGGACTTGTCATAGCCGGGTGCCATTAAGCAGGAGACACTGAAGTAGCACAGAAGATGAAGGCATAGCTCAGCAGTGATTATTGTTGAGGTTTAATGACTGCCTTGCTCCTGTAAAAGACCTTCTGGGGTGCTGAAATGAGATGCCAAGTAGAGAAGACAATTAATTGCTTGGCTTCCTTTTGTCCCCGCCCCCATCCCCCTGTGTATTTGACTGAAAATTGATAAGATAAAGGCTCAGGGCCACCCAAGTACCTTAAGAGACTCATCTTACTATTATGTCCCATTTATTGTGGGTGCACTGTTTGAGTTAAGTTAGTGTTGTTTGTTTGTAACTTTTGATACCTTGCAGGTAGGTTTGTGGGGGTTAAAGTGGTTATAATAGTATTACTATTAGCTTATGCACTATGTGCAGTTTTGGTATTTTCATAGACTGTATATTAGAATTGGACTTAGCCGTATAGTTTGTTAAAAATCCTTTTTGAATGGAAGTCTATGAGAAAATAAGCCTGCGTCTCACTTGATTGATAATGTCAGTAAACATTTTCATAGAGTTAATGATCTCATTTGCAAATGTAAGGTTTTCTTGAATTTAACATAACATTGATTTTGTAAGAATATAGGTCACAACATACACTCTTAGAATTAAAAGTGCCAAGTAGAACCATATAAGGTTCTTCGGCCTGTCCTCATAGGAGAACCCTTTTTGTTCCAGGTAGAACCTTTTGTATAGGTTCCACCTGGAGCCCTTAGTGTTACCAAAAACCCTCTTAAAACCCCTTATTCAGGAAAGGGGTTCCAAAGGGTTCTCTAGATCAAAATGGTTCTTACTGGAACCACCAGTGTTACCAAGAACCCCCTTAAAACCCCTTATTCGGGAAAGGGGTTCCAAAGGGTTCTCTGGATCAAAATGGTTCATACTGTTACCAAGAACCTTTGAAAAACAAATGGTTCCAGGTAGAACCTCAGCCCTCTAGAAGAACACTTTTGGAACCCTTATTTCTAAGAGTGTGGTTGCAGGTGATGTCTGAATTTTCATTTTCTGAAGTGGTGCTATTAGAACAAGTAATTAAAATAAACTAAACACAAAGATGTAAAGTACCAAAGCCGATAATCCATCAAACATATATAGATATAAATATCAACCAGAAAATGTGCAACAGTAATTCTCATCCTTGCTCCCAGCCATATGTGCTGTGTATGTCCATTGTTAACCTCTAGCTTTCAAACTGACACCCACTGACTGTGATCTGACCCCAAAAACAAACATATGCAAACTTACCCAAAGGTTTACATAAGTGAGTGAGTCAGTCTGGCTGCTGTCGCACGTCTGCTCACATTGAATCAGTCAGGAGATAAAAGTAGATCCGTTGATGAATCCATAATGGAAATAACCATTAGTTGCATTTATTTGGACACTACTTAATAAATGATGAATAATAATATATTGCTTTCACAGTCACTGAAAGTTCTGCAAAGAGTCACTGTGCCATTTGCTTTTGTTTTCACATTCTTAATGGAAATGGCAGGACATTGTGCGAGCGCACAATGTCATAACAATACAGTCATGGCTGGTCGCTTTGTGTGTCTTTGCCACTTTTCTTTTTGAGCAGCCAGCATGAATTTGATTTTATGTATGTTAATGTAAGAAGCAGGAAACATAATAATAGCAGCATGAATTCATTTCCCATGCTATGTCCTTTTGCTACAGTCTACTTGACTTGACAGCTGTAACTGAATGTGGATAATCAACTGGCAAACAAAGGCTTATTTGTATACATTTAATACATTCTCAAGTGCTGCAGTGCCATGTAACCTTCAGAAGAAAAATTCAGTCAGTGATATCTGAGGTATTGCGAGATAAGTTTGGAGAGAAAAACATGATTGAGTACTGTTGTACCTGTTATAATCCCTGGATTACTCCAGACACTTTTTGTTCAGACATTTATTCTGTTTGGACTGTCTGTATTCCTTATCTTGGGAAACCAGTTGTTGCCGTTGTTTTGTTGTTTTTTTTCCCTTGTTTCCTGTTTTAATTTATAATTTCTCCTTGCGTGTACATTTTTAAGTTTAACTTCCTGTCCTGGCTTCCCTCTTGATTGTCTGCCCCACCCTAATTTGATTCACCTGTGTCTTATTAGTTTCCCCTGTGTTCGTTTGTCGCTCCCTGCCCAGTATTTGTTCCTGTTCTCGCTCTCGTCTACTATCAGAAACCGTATTTTTCGAAAATTGCACCAACCATTTAGGAAATACGGTACCGAAATTTGTGACACGCTGGTGAATCTTGTCTGTGATTTGACGGATGTTCAGCAGAAGTCCTGAGGGCTACCGTAACCACAAGTAACTCACACACTCAATTAGGGAAGTAACAATCACTAAATTTCACAATACGATAAAACTGTGGTAACAAGTCCCACATTTCTAAGAATGTTTTTTTCACTGAACATTTTGAAAATGAGGCTCTATGTTCCCACATTTCTAAGATTTTTCTCATAATTAAACCCTATGGTCCCACATTTCTTAAATTGAGTGTCAGCGCAGTCTTGGAGCGAAGTCAGGAATACTTTACTGCTTGTATATAAGGTATAACTATTCATGTGACAAATAAAGAATGTTGAATTTAATCTAGGACATTTTAAAAAGTCCCTTTAATTTACCTTCTCAATTGCACTTACTCGTGGAGGTGAGTTTAAATTCGGTAAGAGGGTTTGTCACTCTACAGAAACCCTTGTTGGAGTAGCGGATTTGAATACAAGAGAGTTTGGAAGCTAGCTCATTCCTTCAAATCGCTGGCCGTGGGAATGAGTGGCGAACCCTTAACTACCAGGCAGGGGTAGAAATGTGGGAAGTCTGGTAACATAGGGCCTAATTTTGAAAAAACTCTTGGAAATAGGCTGTGGGAATATAGGTACGCTCCCAGTGAGACACACTCTGATTTTTGGCTAATACTCTGAATCCTCTGTTGTTGTAGGTTTTGTCTTTATATTCATAACAAAATTATGAATTTGTTTTTTGCATGGTTGGATTTATTCAGTAGCTAAAGCGAGTCTGAAAAGTCGGCAGATGTCCCCAGAACACGTCATATGCTAATTAGCACCGTTGTGACATCATTGTGCTGTATTGGCTTATTGCATGTGATGGATGGTGCCTTTAGATTATATTCTTGTGGCCTTATTTACATATAAACTGTTAAAACCACCATAGTGCCTATTTTCTTTCTCACAGAAGAATGTGTTGAAGATCAACCATGTCACTGAATTGTAAAATAAGGAGAGGAGAGAACAAAACCTGTTTTCCAGACACTATTTTAGATAAGTGATTGTTTCACACTCAACAGAACTCGTCATTTTCTTCCTCAGAAAGTAGCTAAGCTTTGTTTGTACGATGCACGATGCCGCTAGTCACAATAAAACTTCATGGAAAAATTAGCTTACTTCCCACTTCTTGATGTATATTGTCAGTAAACATTTTCCTGAGTTATTGGTCTTAACTGTAATCTCCAGTGTATTGAATAGAGGAAAATAGATGATGACACATGGCACATATAGCCAGTATTGCCCAATAGGGACCCGATTGCTGGTTTAGTTTGACAACCTCTCGTTTCAAAAATTGATATGGCACGAACCAACTCTTGAATCTCCAAAAAAAAGGAGTTTTGCAACCATTTATTGTTACTCCTTTATACAATCTTTTGGTCCATGACAATATTGATATTCCCTTATCGTGAAATCGACAATATGGTTACATCCCCTCTGTCAAATATAGATTTCTGGCTGTATCACAATGTATCCACAGCTTTGACCGTAGTCAGTAGACTTTTCCTGCTGCAACCGATCACCGAGGCTCAGGTTCTATTTAAATGTCCGTCTTTTGTGTTTCTGCTGAGACACATTTTCATTGTCACGAGTTTGGTGCGAACGTAGGAGCAATTTCGTACCACAGAGTTGCGAGAAATGTCACGACCATATGCAGAGTTAAATGGTGGAGTAAACATATTCGGTGAAGAAGAAAAAAAAAAAAAAAACAGCCACGGTACACACTCTTGTTTATGAGCATTAAAAATGCATTGGTGCTCTAAATCATTATAATGCAAATTCTGAGTCTGTTAAGCAGCAGTACACTGCACACATTAGATGAGTGCAAATCCATCAAGCAGAGCAAAAAAAAAAATTGTGCGGAATGTAATTGGAATAACAAATAGTAAGCTGGATGATTCAACATATAGTCAATACCATACAGAGTGGAGTCAAAGTAAAAAAAATAAATAAAAAAAGTGGATGTTTGCCACACCATTTCCTTTGGGTCGGCACAATGTGCAGCACCATTAAGAGAGCAGCTCACCACGGGTAATGGGAAGTGTGATGAATAATAGAATCTCAAATAAATACTGTTAATCAGTTGGAGGTAAAGATTAATAGCAAACAAGACGGTCCTTGTTGCCTTCACGCAATATTTTTCTTTCATAATTATATAACACTTGCATATTTTACCCAAGAAAATTCAACAAGCAGTGTTGATTCAAAATGCCCGATATGTGCCTCTTCCTGCCTCTTCCTGCTCTCTGGTAAGAGTGTCTGTACAAACAAAGCACTTAGAGTAGAGACTAAAGCATTGCAGTGTGGAATTTCAGCTCTCAACCTAATGACTCTCAGAGGCTGTAGCAGCTTGTATGGTGGTGGGGGGGGGGGGGATTGTTTCTGGTTCGCAGTCATATGAAATGTCATGTGGAATTTGACAAGATATGAGGAAGCAATCCCCTTTGAGAGCTCCGCTGAACCGCACATTTTCTTATATTGTTCTCTTGTTATAATCAAGCCCTCGCGGGTGACCCATGTCATTGTGCGATAAAACTAATTATTTGCCACAAGAATTACTGTAGGCTCTGCTGTCTCGGGGTCAGAATAACTGGCAGCCTTCTTATACTATTAAAGTGATTATACTGTGTCACTGGCCAAGAATGTGCACACAGAGTTAATATCATTTAGCAAAGCTGGTTGCTGGATTTTTATTAATATACACTGACAATGATACGATCTCTCCCCACACACCCACTGCCTCAAAAATAAAGCTTGTAATAATTAGAGTGTGTAAGATTTAGTAACTTTTATTGGAGAAGATACTGGGGATGTTGAAGCTGAATATTCCTGACCTCACACCTCCCTTCCAAGTGTTAGAGAGACTGTGTAGCATTCAGTTAGCATCGAAAAAGGGATGTTTAGTTTAGTTCACTGTGGGTTTTTGTAAAAACATGGTGATCAAAAATGCTGATATTAAAGGAGTCATATTATACCCTATTTCTCCAAGTTAAACTAGTTCCCTGGTGTCCTAATGAACATGTCTGTGACATGCTTTGGTCAAACTTCCTTAAGGATGAAGCACCACAGCAGTTCAATCACCCTGCCAAAACAGCCCTGTTCAGAACACTTGGTTTAGTAGTATCTCTTCAAAAAAAACAAAAAAAAACTTAAGGGACAGGAAATGACATCAGCCACAGGGAGCTGGGAGCTAACAGTAGTTAGCATTTGGAAAAGTGATCATTTGCAGACTCTAGCAGGCACATTGCCGTCATATATAACATGTATCCACTGGATAGATAAATCCTTTGAGGCTGGAAGTTTGTGTAGGACTCTGTGCTGCACTGTGGAGACAAGAATAGAACTTTTCGCGGACTTCTGGTTTTCGGATACAGTCACTCCGATGACTCACTCACAAAAACATAAGTGAGTCATCTTTTTTCACACTTTGTCACCTAATAGGGCTTCCAGAGTCCCAAATATAACGATTAAAATTATTAAAAAGTTGATTTTGCATAATATGGGACCTTTAACTAAAAAAAAAGGTGTATTCTGAGGTAATAAGACACCGGTTTTGGTTTTTTAGCAATTTGACAGAACAAAATAATTTATTGTCCCTGCTCACCCATACTGTGTGTACATATATATACTTACACACTGTATATAAACACTGCCTCAGTCAGGTTGGATAGTATTGCTTGACAAAGCAGATGAAGGATTCAGCATACAAATAATGTTGAGCCCATAAAGATGCAGAATAACACCATCAACGACAACAAAAATTATCAAAAGTTATGCACTGCAGTCTTAATAAAAAAAAAATTCAGTTTCTGGGTACATTATCTTAAGCTTTATAGATTTGTCAACTTTTTTTATGCAAACGATCAGTAGCTTTGATTTTTATCCTCACTCTCAACACTGGTATATATCTGATGTGCTGATAAGATTAATACATTACATGAAAATGAGTCATTGGTTTTTCTTTCCTTCTTGTTTGTAAGTCTTTTTTCTTCATAT
The DNA here is from genome assembly GCF_963457635.1 of Microchirus variegatus. NCBI lineage: Eukaryota > Metazoa > Chordata > Actinopteri > Pleuronectiformes > Soleidae > Microchirus > Microchirus variegatus. The sequence continues at coordinate 17,178,693 of NC_139803.1, forward strand.
ACAATATATAATTCATGAGTTGAGCTTTTTAAAAAAGAAAACCTACTCACAGTGGCAGTTTGGTCATGAAACAGACCCTCTGAAGGCCCGTGTTTTGGGTTCCAGCTGTAGAGAGGTTCAGTGGCACAGCTGGAAAGGTTTTGCAGCATCCAAGGCTTCCTTCTCTGAGCACATTGATATTTCCATGGCTGCACAGTTTGAGCTCCAGGGCATCCTACAAGAGGACAATTGTCCAGCTTCCACTTCAGTTCAAACAATCCATCCACTGCAGCTGCATTCACTGTAGCATACTGGAATGCTTATGAATAGGACTCATGTAATTAGTGGAATATGCATCTCGTATTGTCAAATTGAGATTCTCCTCACATCTCAAACCAGTGTGTTAAGTGTGTGTGTGTGTGAGTGTGTGTCAAGTGTTTTGTATGGTAAGCATGTTGCTGTTTTTAACTCCACAACTCAAGCTAAAGTGTATTCAGAATCACAAGGCGTCCTATACATCTCAACATGAGTTGAAAATGGAAAACAGAACAAAAAAAGGAACTCTTTTAGAGCAGCATTTAAAAAGTCACTAAAAACATTGAATAATTCATAAGTAAGTAGTATTTTTGCCATTTAATGTTCTGTCACATTTAGGGTTTAAATTATACGGCATTGTTTTTGCTGTTTATTGTCAGTTTAAAGACTGCATGTTTTGTTATTAGCATGTTCGTTTGTCTTTCGTCACACATCCCCACTCACACCTGGACCATGCTGCTGCTGCAGAGCTGCTGCTGCTGCAGAGTCGAGGCTTTGTTTTGCCCTTCCGAGTTGCCATAAATAATGGAATTTTAAATATGTCTCTTTAATTAACTAAATGTCAAGGCTCTACACCGTGAAGCCATGCATCTAGCAGTGCTTTTGCTCTGAAGTGGTAAATAAAATGATGTTTTTTCTTTACATATGCGACGGTCAAAGGTCATTTTCTCTGTCTGATTTGCTGTAAAGCGTATACAGTATGCAGAGTGGGTGACTAAATGATTGGTTTAGCGAATGTAGCAGTTTTTTACAACTGGTGTACACCATAATCTGATCTTTTCAAGCCTGAAATCTCTTGACTATCGCAAACACTGCTTGGCCCATTTTTGTATGAAAACTCCGGGCAGTAGCAGTTTTGTCTGACATTAAAAGTGTCAGTTTCTCTGTCTGTTTTGCTGTGAACCACACATGGCTTGCAAGAAGTGCACTCGTGTGAGACGCACTGCTCACACATCCAGTTTTTTTCTGTTTACATCTAGTGTCCGCTATATTATGAGACTTTTGGAAACACTGCTGGGCTCATTTTAGTTTAAAAAAAAAAAAAAAAAAAAACTCCACGCAGAAGCAGTTTTGTCTGGATGGCCTTTAGAAACCTTTCCCGTTTTTGTTTGGTTCATTGTCTGACCAAAGGCGATACAAAAGGAATATCAAATACAATGCATACTTTGAGAAATAATTCCGCTTCATGTGCAGAGGAGGTGGTGACACAGTTTTATAATTTTTCTGACCCATGTAGCACTTCTTGGTGGACATGGAAGCCAGGTCATATTAGGGCAAATCAATTTTCTTATATAATAGGTGTGCGAGTAAGGGTTGTTGAGGGGCCAAACATATTGCCTTTTTTTATGTGGGGCAGTGACACTTTGGTAATGGAGTGGAGAGCCCGGAAGCACCTTCACCTATTGTTCTTGCACACAAACTGTGCAGAATTCCATGTGAACGCATCTTGCATACAGAAAATTCCTGCAAAGAGCAGACGATCTGTCCTTATTTAAAGCTGAATTCTCAGTTCTGGACCTACTGAATGATTGTAGTCATCATTTGTTAATATGCTATTAGCAAGCATTTAAAAAGAAGCTGGATTCCATCCCAGCCGACATAAGACGAAAGGCGCGGTACAACCTGGAGAAGGTCTGCAGTCCATCGTAGGGCTAACTTCTTCTTGCTGTGAGACAAGTGCTAACCACTATGCCACTAGTTGTGCACATTGCTGGTTCCCATTGTCTCATCCAAGTACTAACTAGACCTGACCCTGCTTGGCTATTGGGATCAGACAAGATGTGGCGTGTTCAGAGTGGTATGGCCGTAAGCATACTTTAATTAGTAACTCCCAAATGATTTAATTACAGTCACTAAACTAAATTAATCAAGTTCTCTTCATATAACTGGTTAACTTAAGTTTGAAATAGCGTCTGACAGTCACGTTTCCGAAATTTGGTAAAACAAAATGTGTAATTATGTGTGTTTTTATCCATTCACTAGGCAAAATGTTTGGAGGTAGGTACACTCTTAGAAATAAAAGTGCTAAGTAGAACCATTTATGGTTCTTCGGCTTCTCCTCATAGGAGAACCCTTTTTGGTTCCAGGTAGAACCAACCCTTAGTGGTACCAAGAACCTTTGAAAAAACCCTTTCTTTGGCACTTGTAAAATAACACTTTGGAACCCTTATTCGGGGAAGGGTTTTTCAGAAGCAAATGGTTCCAGTTAGAACCTCAGCCCTTGTAGAAGGACCCTTTTGGAACCCTTATTGTATACAAGGGTTCCAAAAGTGTTCTTCTACAAGGGCTGAAGAAAGGGTTTTTCAAGGGTTCTTAGTAACACTAATGGTTCCAATAAGAACCATTGTGATCCAGAGAACCCTTTAAAACCCATTTCCTGAATAAAGGGTTTTAAAAGGGTTCTTGGTGGAACCCTGCAAAAGGGTTCCAGGTGGAACCTTTATAAAAAGGTTCTACCTGGAGCCAAAAAGGGTTCTTCTATGAGGACAAGCCGAAGAACCTTATATGGTTCTACTTAGCACTTTTATTTCTAAGAGTGCAGAGCTAAAGTCCCGGGGCCTCATGTAACAGCTTTCATACTGAAAGATGGCGTACTCACACAATTTGAAGAGCAAAGAATTTATCCCATTTATAAAACGGTGCGTACGCCGAGTCCTGCTTCAGGCACGAATAAAGAGTGTGAGAGAGAGAAAAATCCTAATTTCCTAACAACTAGAGATGAACAAAAATTGACAACAATGTTTCTTTTCTTTTTTCATTAAAGACAGCAATCCAATCCCTCATTCCATCATTTACAGCCATGCAATCCTTCAGTTAGTGAACTCTTGAAGGTTTCTCCAGGTGTATAGTTGGAGTGCCCCACCAGGGGCAGTTTCAGATTCCTGATGATTAGAAAAAAGTTATTATAAGGTTCCATATCTCTTGGAGAAAACATAGCAGCTATTGGCTCTCTCCCCTTGTGGCTTGTAGAAGCCAAAAATGCTTACCTAGGATATGAAGCAAGTAATCTGCTTTGAGGTGGAAGTGTTGGGGGGGGTATGAGAAACAGAATTACTCGATTTGCACAAATTATATGCTCTTTGTCAAGAGTATATACCCACCACAGTACATTGGTTATCTGACAGAAGCTGTTTATATAGTCTCACTTTTGTATTTCCACCTTGTCAACAATCGGACAGTCTGTACAGATGGATAAGCTCAAATACACTATATCACAAATTCCAGAGCCCTTCACAAAAAAAAGACTATTTCAGAAAGAGTGTATGCATGTCTGTATGTGTACTTGATAAGAACAGGTCTTCAATCAATATGCTGCAAGTGTGTGATAACTCACTATGACTATGGGCTCAGAAAAAGCCCATGTTTTTTTGATAGGAACTCAGTATATGTTGTATTAGTCTGATGAAAAAAAAAATCTTAACACATTTAGTAATCTGTGACACCGCAGCGCAGGGACTGTCTAGAAAGCGCAACACCCGAAAAAGATATTAATACGTTATGGTTAAGTGATTGAAAATTATTACTAATAAATATTCACAAACATTGTACAAAGTGAGTGGTGAAGTATCTTGTAGAGAACATGAACTGAAGTTCTCAGAGCGTTTGATGACACTACACTGTATTATGGTGTAGTTATTGAATATTTTAATATCTTTTTCATGTGCTGCACTTTGTAGACGGTCCCTGCGCTCCGGTCTCACTGATGTCTGAACGTAGAGAACGTTGATCTTCAGCTTGAAAGACATCTATCTTTGATGACAATTAGGCTATAGCTTGTTGTCTATATGTTGCTATGATTCCAATTATGTCTTACATGTGTCGTTTAAGTGTTTTTGATCACGGAAGTTTGAATCTTTGAATATTTTTTACTTCCACCAAGGAGGTTTTCGCCAGAGTTTGTTTGTCTGTTAGTTAGCAACATAACGCGAAATATCACAGACGGATTTAGATGAATTTTTCAGGAAATGTCCGTAATTGAACCAGGAACAAGTGATTCAATTTTGGGCGTGATCCTTAGACGCTATCACTGGTTACAACACTCATTGTCTGACCCAGGCGCGCTGGCAGGGTGTATTTTGTAGGCACTGAGCTGCCTTGGCGGAGGTCTGCGCTCTTCGAGTGCTTTTCTAGTTTTTAACTTGTGACAGAGAGATGATAGTTATTTTCTCAGTCAGAGAAAAGTGGTGGTCAGTGGTGTCTTCTGTTTTCAGCGAAAATCATAACAATGTCCATGTGAAGCTCCCCTGTCACAGGTCACTTTCAGGTCATAACTTGCGTTAGATGGAAAAATCAAAACTGGATGAAACGGGAAACGCAATCTGTTTTTTTTTTTGTTTGTTTGTTTTATTCATTTGAGCACAATATCATAAATTGGAAAAATTTCATTTTAAAAAACAATTGATGCACAGATTATACTGGACCCAAAAAGCCTTTTCGACCTATAATTGTGAATATTTCAGAATCTCACAAGTTTATTTGACTCTGATTCCTTGGGTCAAGATTCCGTGAAAAATAGTTTTTTTTGGATTTTCAAGATTAGGTCGCTTTTGTTTTTGGACAAAGGCAACGTAAACACAGGCAAAGTATGACATAACTTAACTGTGATGGTAAAACTGAAGTCTTCATTTTCTCCTACACCGTGAGGTGGAGTGGAAGCTGATGACGGATATTCAGGTGTTGATGCTTTTCTCTTAGACAGGGAAGCTATACAGGAACATCAGCCAAGGTTAGCTAACATTCTCTCTCTCGCTCTCATACCCTTTGTTGATGGATATATAACATGATATATATATGGTACATTATTGTCGCCTTGTCGTCTACTCTCATCATGACAATTCTACATTACTGCCCTCAAGCAACTCTCCACCTGCCACGTTATAATTAACCAAATAGGTTCAATATTCATAAAAAAATGAATTATGAATGAATTAAGTTCATCAAAGCCAACATAAGCAAGTTGTTCATATAACTTCCAATGATTACTAACAAGCTGAAAGGAGGCATATTGCCATCTAATGTAGTCGAGTGTGACACACTTTATTTAATTAATCAATTCCCCAATAGTGTATTCTGCGACAAGGACAGTAATCCAATTAAATGGATAAGTCTAGCTGCAACCATGTAGCTCCATTTAACTGTGCATAAAGTGGGTTTTAACCTTATGGATCGTTCGAAGCACAGAAACAAGCGTTTCATTTCATGACTTGCATTTGTGCCGAGCAGGAGGGCGACAGGATTCGGGACAGTCGCGTTTTATTATTGGCCAAAGAGTATCTGCTCTTTCTTGTAACATAAAGTTGTATCTGAGTGAAGATTATAAAAGTGAAGTGGTGTTTGTGAAACAGGGGAAATAACACCTGGGTCTATTATGGGTGACTCATGCGTTGCCTCAGTGATGAGCCATCTTCACTTGAGAGAGAAAAAAAAAAAAAGAAAAAAGAAAAAAAAAAGCAATTTCCTTAGCTCAGCATTCTGCACTGACTGTACATTTTATTCCCTCTCAGTATTTATTGTATCTGGTCAAGCCAAATGTTAATTTGATTCACAGATACTCAGTGATTGGCTCTGGAAAAGAATCAAAGTCTCATATCCACTGTAGATGGCGGTCATTTCATATCCTATCTTTATGTTACAAATCTTTGCTTGTAGCTCAACCCTTTTCTTGAGTATGCAAATTAGGGTGATGCATGGGCGGATCCAGCTGCCCGTGGAAAAATTATTTTGGCACCCCGAATTTGATATATTTGTATAAAACACAATTTTTAAAATCAATGGTGGTTGTGTATCAAAATACCATTTTTAGATTAAATATTGTCCTGACCGACACATCATATTCTACAGACAGAAGAAGCACAGTAGTCATTTTAAAGGGGACATATTATGCAAAATCAACTTTGGACTCTGGTGCCCTATCAGTCAGCAAAGTGTGAAAAAAGATGACTCACTCATGTTTTTGTGGTCCTCCTCAGTCTAAGTACAGGAGATGAAACACGCTATCACTCATTGGGACGTCACAATGCTAAATTCCTGGAATTGTTTTGTCCCTAAAAACCGCGAGAGTGCGGGCGAGGGAAACGGTATCCGAAAACTGGAAGTCTGCGAAAAGTTCTATTCTTGAACAATTCTTTACAATTATGTAAACATTACCATTACCTTCTAATATCACAAATAATAGCAATTAAATTTAAATTTAATTCTGAACATTTCACCAGGAGCGACGTTCGTCTTATGGCATCACATCGATGCCGTCTAATATCCTATACAATCTGTCACTCTCTACCGTTTACAGGTAAAGTGTTAAATATTCCTTGTTACCCATCTTGGTAACAGCTTTAGTGTCTGATCCTACAGGATAGAGCTGATTAAATGCTTCTGAGCTTCTTCTCCCCCAACTCTTGCACACCAGGGTGATGCCGACGTAAACAATGCTGCAGCACGGTTGTTTAGCGTTTGATCAAACACGCCACGTTTACATGACGACACAAACCGAACACAGCTAATCATTGCCTTTCACATTAAAACACAGCAGATCCGTGGATCGGCATTGGCATACATGTCGATCCGTGAGGCGTGATTATCGTGTGATCTGTGTGTCTTTACTCAAACAGCATTTTTATTTATTTAAGGCACATTGAGCAAATTCATATGCATATATTACTTGATGAATGCTTGACCTTGAGTCTTAAATTTAAACTTTTCTTGCAACAAAAATCTAGCAGCTGTTGCCATCAACAATACATTTTTATTTGCCTTTGCATGGCAATTTATTGTATTGCATATTTTGATGTTATCTCATGTGGTCATGCTCCATCCTGAGTGTTGACTTAAAATGTTATTGCAAAACACTCTTGCCTTAAATTGCCTAAATTTGTGTTGATCAGTGATTTCCAAAGGCTGGGTTGGGACCCAGAGATGAGTCACAGGGGATTTATTTTGGGTCCCCAAACAAATTTACATAGTTTTTCAAGGTTTATGTGTGTATGAAGTTTCAATAAATGTATTATGCATCATCTCTTGGGAAATATTCTTTTACCAATTCAATGATATTGGGTTTTACAGAAATGGCTGTAAATTAGCTGCTACATTATGCAAGAAATTGCTCTTGTCATAATTTCTCGTGTGATTTGGCTCACGATAGTTTGCCATCTTTGAAAAGTGGGTGACAAAAAATGTCACTTCTGTCTTTGTAATACGACGGGAAAATGTGTTACCAAATTAGAGAAACATTTAGAAAACATTTTGGGAAAAAAACTACCGGAGAGAAACTATTTGAACTTATAACACCATCATTCTTTACTCTGTATGTCATTTTCTTCACAGGCTTTTAGACACTATTTTCCAACATATACAATGTGTGAAGACAGAAAATGCTGAATTTGCTTTATGGGAACTTTAAGTGGTTCAGCCATGCGATTTCTGTGCTATGGCATACAGTATATTGTCTTGTTTTTGTCATTGGTAAATTGTAAAGTAAAGTTTGGTAAAGTACGAGTTTCAGAACCAAAACTTAACCCTATTTTATGTACATTACTTGCCTCTTGTGGTTGGTGTTCTGCCTCTATTTGATGATTAGTTGAAAATGTTTCGATTATTATCATTACTTTCATACGCCCATGCTCTGTTTGTCGCCTTCATGCAAATTTCCTGCCTGCCCCCTCGTTGTATGGAAGAACATAATGGAAAGTCCAAATGACAAAAAAAAATATTGCAGTAAACAGTGATGTGTGACAAAAAGAAATAAAGATAATATGAAACAACAAGCATCCCCCTGTTATATAACTCAGCCCTAAGGTGTGCACGATGTCTGGTTTTGATAATGTTGTCTGGATTATTTCATTTGGTTGTAGTTTTGATAACATCTTTGAGAAGTCAAAGGTTTTTTAAAGAAGTTAGGATTCTGTATGCCTTTGTTTGCAATTAGCTTGATTCTGTGTATACAGTATGTGCTTGTTTCCCCTCAGCTGGAAGCTTGTTTACGTACCTCAGCTTGTCCTCATCCCAGTCTGAAACCTCCACTGACTCAGAAACAATTACCCTTATGACTTGAATATAATTCAATTTATTTCCATCATTTCACAAGTAATAACGCATAACGCAGTTTGTTTTTTTCTTAATTCGTATGAAAGGAAGTTTTCATTAGAAAACGCCACTATTGCTGTTGGCTGCTGTGTTTTTTATCGTTCTTCCATGAAAGTCCTTAATCTTCTTTGCACTCATATATGGGATGATGATTTATGAGTTTGTGGTGAGACCTTATTTTGTTAATCAAATTGTGCAGTGGACGGCAAGGCGATAACATAAACATGCTCTAAATATTTGCATGTGCTGCTCTGAATTTTTCCGATGAGTGAGGGATGACTGATTATGCCGGGGAAGATAAACGCACATTGCACGTTTAGTTAAATGTTGACATGATATTCAGTAGTGCCACAACATGACACCTGGAATCAACATCTTGATGACATTTGCTGTTATATGTCAAGAATCAAATACCGAGAGATTCTTTTTAAAGAGCTGGGCTCTAATGAAATGCAAAAGTGTCACCGGCGCAGTCTTTCACCTCTACAAAATCAGTGTCATCTTGTGATCAAATGGTCCTTTGGTAACGTTATTTTCCCCAGGAAAAGATTAGAGGTTACATTATGTCAGAGTGATGCCCTCCAGTTTCCACATTCATGTTATTCTTATTGCAAAAAAGTTGTAATTTCAGGTCGGATTTATCTTCTTCCTTTGGGCTTTTTCTGATAATTGAGGCTTCCTATTCTGATCTAAGCTATTATGTCAAAGCTTATATGAAAAGCTTGAGGCGATATCAGGATCTAAGAGTAACATATAGAAAGAATCACTGATATGAATACAGATATTCCCCTTTTATATCATTTATTTATTTTCATTAAGTCGTGTGGCTGATTTACTCAGGAACAGTATTCAATGTGATGTGCAATAAAAGCAAAGCATAATATTGTATTAGACTAGTAATATGTTGAGCCACTGTTGAATGTAAAGCCATGTTTACTGCTACGCTACTTAGATGCTTTACCACTAACGATGCAGATGTTCGGCCCTGTTTTTATTCAAAGTATTATTTAATTGACCCCCGTGTTCATGTTGTAAACAAACATCAAAGTACATAAAGATGGTTAGCAATCAAACGTTTGCTGAAAGCAATGACACTGAGTTTTTTTGGTGTCATTAGGACTAATGACTAAATTACACAGCCCATATGTTTTCTGACTGCCCTGACTTCAGCTCAGTATGGCAGACTGGAGGTAGTATCTCTTTACTGGATTTGCATTCACCTCTTCCCACTTAGAGCATTCTCTATCAGTAATAAGGAGTAATGGTGAGATGATATATGGCTTACTGTCATCCTGGCTCCATTTGACCCCATTACAATAGATATGATTTAATGCAATCTATCCATATTTGAAACTGGAGTGTGTAATTTAAAATACTTACTTGCTATCATACAATATATGTTACATTAAAACCTAGAAAAATTTCCGACATGAACTCTACCGCTCAAAAAAAGAACAGTTGTCCAACTGGTGAGGTAAATGCCCTTTGTCCCCGCCTCCCCCTACATTACCATTGTAAACACGCAAACACTCGAACATTCAGGTTTGATAGCAATGCTTGTCAGAGCCCATTTTCAGTTGAAGGACGCAGCAAACAAATCATGTCTGTTCCCCCAAAGAGATGCAATTTACACGTTTTCCCTCCAATTTGACTCATTTTTAAAGTACTTTATGACACCTTGCTGTGTTGATTATAACCTGAATGTACACAATTTGGATGGATATTAACGAGTGAACACTGTGCACATCAAAGTGGACACTACATAAATAAACCCTTACAACACAGTATTTCAGCTGTTTTTTTTCCCATTACTATGTTAAACGTACCGTATATACAGAGGCTATAAGAATGTGCAATATTACGGTGCCCCTGAGGTGCAAAACACAAACCGAATCACAAAACTCAAACGCAAAACAAAAAACAGAAACGCTAAACAAAAAACCACAAACGCAAATCACAAAACACAAACGCAAAACAAAAAGCAAATCACAAAACAACCGCAAATCACAAAACACAAAGGCAAATCACAAACACAAAACTAACAACACAAACGCAAATCATAAAGCACAAATGCAAAACAAAAAAACACAAACTCAAATCGCAAAACACAAACGCAAAACAAAAAACACAAACGGAAATCACAAAACGCAAATAAAAACATACAAACGCAAAACAGAAAACGCAAAAAATGCAAATCACAAACGCAAATCACAAACGCAAAACACAAACGCAAATCACAAACACAAAACAAAAAACGCAAACGCTTGTGGTTGCACCTCAGGGCCACCGTACAATATAGATACAATATAGAGTCTTATATTTTTTTTTTCAGCACAACCTAGGCAATCTGACGATTTCCATATAAAAAGTTGTGTATTATTCTCACTGCAATTTACCAGGGGTGCACTGATGTGTGCCGCATGAGCACTGAGGGTTAAGGGGAAAAAAAGTTGTGTACTTTTTAGGGGCATTTAGTTCTCTATATATCAATATTGATGATTGCAATCTCATTGTGATATAGTGTGGTTTGCATCATGTATGGTGTCATACCATACCCTGTATGCCCTACCCTTAGTAGGCAGTAAGGATATTATCCTTATTAAATATAAGATGTTTTGTGTCATGTAACTATGTGCCTGTGAGAACTGTGAAATTACCGAGGTCAATATTACAGCATGTAAGCCTATTGTAGTTAGAACACCTTAATTAATAGTGAGACAAACATGCATAATACTACTATATTTAAGACCATGCAACATCTTGGAACAAAGACTGGGTGGCTATGCTGTAAGTGCACTAGGGAGAAGGAAAAAAAAAACATGCTACCATGAAACTCCTTAATCAACATATTCAATCTTCTGAATGCTCAAACAAATCATTTTTGACCATGACCTCATACCTTCAGCCATTTGTACAATATGGTTTTCTTTACATTGCACAGCGCATGCAGCTGAATGCTTGTCCAGTCAATGAAAAAGATTCTCTTTCAAACTACTGCATCTTTTTCATTCTCTCATTTACTGATGTAGACGGACATATGGAAGAAATGACTGCAAACGGGTATCTCACAAAGCAAAGGTGCAGGATCAGCCAACCACACGGCAGCCAACCATCAGTGCACAGTTATTTATTTATTCTACATAAATAAATCCACAACAATGCTACTAGTTAGGAAAATAAATGGCAAAGCCAAGCCTTGAGCTTTGTGTTTATTTTTTTTTATATAACATCTCTTTAGAAAAAAAAGGGACAAACAATGTGTGGGTCAGGGGTAAAGGTGGAGAACATGTCCAGAAGGAGGAAGGAAGTATAGCTGCTCACCTGGGAATCTGGTTAGGTACAGATAGAGCAAAAGAGAGCGATGAGAAGTTCATGTATGTGGGCTTCGCTGAGTAGGAGGATGCATGAATGCTCCTGTGTTGTTTGAAATTTGGGGGGGGGGGGGGGATTGAGGGGGGGTGTTGCTAGGATACAAGGGAAGAGAGCCGATGCTTTTGGAGAGCACACACAATTTGTCAACTGGGTTTGGTCTCACTGAAATTAGAGCCAGTGATTGCTACTTGTTCGAGAAAAATACCGAGCATTAGCACTTTTGCAATCACAGGGCCCCTACTGCAAAATCAGCAGTTTACCACCCGCACAAAAAAAACACACGCCATATACAGACAAGATGAGCAAATTTGTTTAGTTTAAGTCCCCAACACTTGTTGACACAAGCCACAAATGTCGAACGGGACTGTGATATCCAAGGCTTGAGAGGACATGTTAATGAAACAAATATGTAGTCGTCTCTCTCTCTCGGCCTGACACAGCAGAACACTGCAACATGTCAAAAGGAGAAATCACTACACACACCCTTATCAACTCTGTGTATGCATAATTTAAAGAGGAGATGTTCGGTAATTGGCAAGGTTTAAATATCTTGAGCTATGGTAATTGAATAGTCTCCCCACTAATGGAAATGTGTCAGACATGCTCTTACACCCAGCAGACCGCAGACAGTGAGTGACGGAGCACCAGGGCGTCGGAGTGAGACATAGGCGGAAAGAGAAAGGAAATCCTGTCTTATTATTTGCTTGGCTGTAGAAGAAGAAGATGTCATGAGATGGAGAAAGAGCGGGAGGGTCATATTGCTCAGCTGCCATTGAGCTGCTCGGAATTATTTCATCTTTATCTTCTAATATTTATCTTATGGTAAACCCAGTGTAACCTCTGGGGCTATCAGAGTCCTATTGGTTTTGTTCTCATCGTAACCCTCCTGGCTATATCATCGGGTTTGACTGCAGACTGAGGGAAGCCATTTAATTCTTTCCAGTGGGAGTTATCTTTCAGAAATAAAGAAGATTTGTTAAAACATGTTTGGCTCCAGTAATCTGACAATTAGTTTTAACAGGGCAACATGTCAGTTTTGGGTGTTTTGTCGCCCAAAGTCAGAAGCTTTGCTTGATCCCAGAGTTCGACTGATGATGTGATGTATTCAGGGCTACATACTTGTAAAAATAAAGGCCACCATTCTATTCTATCTTCCTTAATAGCCTCTCTCGTCTGTTAGCATTGCTCCCATAGCTGAACGTATATTGGTCCAGACAAAGCCAATTTTTTCTTGTGTTTTCACAGTGAAAATTAAGCCTGTCCCATCAAATCTCTCTGTGCGATGAAGCAATAATCACAAGGTCAAGTGGTCGAATCACAGCGACGCCGCTGCTGCTGAAACATGCACTTATGTCTTTGTGAAATTGTCAACAGGCATTCAGTCTTACATTTAAGACAAGAAAATGACTTATTCATGTTTTTGAGGATTGTAAGTAAAAGTCTTGATAATTTCCCTGTCTCATACCAGTACCTATTTCCTGACAAAACCCGAAAATGTTCTTAAATGTATACATGGAATTGAATTAGACATACTTATGCCATGCAACAATTTTACCAGGCCTACAATTTACATCCCAATGACAAGAATGTTTCTGAGTCAACTCTGTTTTCCCTTTGGCCATACGTCGGCTCTGAAAACCTACGGTGCTAAAAAAGGTGTCGTGGAGATTTCCTGAAAATTGTCCTGGAAATGTCTGACTTTGTTTGAAATGAATGACAATGAACAGCCTCAATCTGCTGCGATAGTCTCATGACATGTCACGCTCGAGTGGAAATAAAAAGATTTGACAGTGACTTATACGAGAGAACAGATTTACACCGCAAAATAGGATTAGGATGCAAAGGAAGTGATCTGCATCTGTTTTCTCGCAGATCAAAGCCACGCTGTGGCACAATGGGTTTGTGTGGTTGTGTGTGGAGCGTCTCTGCAGTTATTCCCGACCGATCCTCGCTAATTTCTAAGTTCAATACATCTTGTTCTTTCCAAATCAAATTAACACATTGATCAGCCAGGAAGTGCTTCAACAACAGGGGGGCAGTAGAAGAGTGCTATCATTATTTCCATCTTATTGGTAGGATTCATTACAACCTATTGAAACTGATCAAACTGTTGCCTCGTTCTCTCTGTGTTTGTGTGGGTTTTCATTCAGTCAGTGACCCTGACCAATCTGGAGTTGCTTCTCAGATGCTGCTCACTACTCCTAGTTTTAGGACCATACCAAGTGATAGATGGATGAAATAGAGAAGCTGAATATCATTATCATGAGCAGAATATAAAGGAGTCCCTGTGAACTGTGTGGTGAAATGTAATGCAAAAATGTCATCCCTGCTGTCTGACTGGGGGAGTTACTTTAGAATCAGTGTCACAAGGATGGTTCAGACTATTTTCTGTTGTGTGTGACTGGCATGTCAGCAATTGAGCAGTCGTCAACAGCTGCAGAAATATCCCTGCATGGGGGGTTAACGCTGTTTGTTTTATGGCTTGAGTTTTGTGGGTCAGGATGCAGAAGGCACATAACTTAAAAAGGAATATTTAACAATCTGCCAAAACACTGCACATCTGGGGACACATAGTGTTGAAACCAGGGCACATTCGTCTATTTCAAAGATTCCTCAGAACACCCACTGTGTCGATGGAGCTGTGAAACTATGGCGTATGGCGTCAGATTTATGTCAAATGTCGTCAGAGCAGTAAAACGTGCTCACGAGTAAATAATGTTACTGCACGGGCACAGATATTTCCATCACGTACTGCAATTTAGGTCCCTCACTTGCATATTAAACTACAACTACCTAATGGGGTCAAATTAAAACGAAGATGTGCACTGCTTCTGCTCATGCACGATGTGGTCACGTGCATGCTCACAAGTGAAATCTGCTATCAAAGTTGCAATCTGCATGGTCGAGTCAACCAGACTTTTGACCATGGGCGGACGGTGTATAGGGCAATTTGGGCGACGCCCTACCAACTAGGAGAGAAAGAGATTTTTTTTTTCCGAACCAATTCCAAATATCCTTAGTACTAATATTCCTTTCTGCTGTCTCTGCCAGCAAAAGTAGTTATTATCAGTTTTCTAGGCATTATCTGTCGTTGTCATGTTCTAAATGGTCCCACCTCTTTTGGGGTGATTTGATTAATGCAGAGAATTGCCCCAGCATTCTCCTATTGACTCTCATGTTTAAACTTTTTAGTACTCTCCAATGCATTTTCAGTGACGATCTTGGGGCTAGCCCGAACGTATTTCGCGTCATACGTAAACTGAGCAACAAAGGAGGAGTCACGTCTCCCGATAAGTTGTTCGCCTCTCTGGTGGCGGCGCTCTAAGCGAAGCTCACTGTTTTCACGAACAACGTTTGTTAGCTTGTTTGCTAACATTGTTGATGTTTGTATCGCTCAGGGTTTAACTGCATGTTAAACTTCATGCAAATCAGACACAATAAACTGTTTTGTGTAAGAAAGTGTTGTTCTAAGATGCATTAACAACACATCTAAAGATCCAATTCTGCACTTTCCTTTACACGCAAAAATAACGATTAATAATTTGACTGCACTATCTTGTGTATGTTTGTTGTATGTATGTGTATCCTTTTGACAGTTTTGGGGTGGAGACCAAGGAAGGCCCTCCTATGATTGGTCACTTTCAGTAACCTGTATTGCACGAGCGATGTTAATATCTGGGCACATTCAGTTATATTATTTGCTCGTAAGCACGTTTTACTGCTCTCATGACTTTTTGGCATGCTTTTCATTCATTCATATCATCTTCCAATGCTTTATCCTCCACATGAGGGTTGCGGGGGTCGCTGATGCCAATCCCAACTGACAAAGGGCGAAAGTTTGGCTCACACCCAATCCATCACAGAACCACACATAGACGAACAACCATCCACTCATAATTCATTACACAATTTCAGCCTATACGTTGGACCTAGTTTTAACTCAGCTCACCTTATAAATCTGCCTTTTTTATGAGAATGAGAACTGATTGTTTGATGTTCGGGCACAAAATTAATTTTGCAGTCAACAAAGGCAGCATGCTACTGCGTTGTTTCTCGTTGACTGGGTTCTTTCAGACTAATCTTTATTGACAACTGTCAATAGTCAGGATGACCAGCGGGAGCCATTTTTATGCGTACATTGTGAGTCATACAGTGTGAACACATACAGTACATAGCTGATTATATAAGGGCCATGCAATTGTGACACACTAAGTTTTTTTTCTGGGCTCATCAGTGTCAGACAGGCTTTGTAGAACACAGCAAACGCTTTCAGTGCATCTTTTGATGTGAGCCCAAAAAGGTAGGTCAACCTGATCTTTTTCCACTCTGAAATAAGCTTTGAACTTCCACCATTCAGCTATAGCTCTTGCATCAGTTGGTGAAGTAGAGGTTGCAGAGGCTACAGCAACTTTGTTCCTCTCCCAGGTTTTGGTTGCTCAGTAACAACAGATGAGACCAAAGCTCAACCCTAAAAGCCTCACATTGTAAAAAAAAAAAAAACAACTCTGGCTTTTTCCACAAAATGTTCGAACATGTTTAGATGCTGCACATGAATGGACCCTTACTCTTACAGAGTGAGATGGTTTTCGAAGAACATGTGGTGTGTGTTCGGCTTAATTCAATCAAACAAATAGGAAATACCAAAATTCCACTGGAATTATGTTGTTTCAATTCAACTCCTTGAACATCACTTTGCTGCGTAATAAGCCCACAGTACTTGCTTGTAATGCTCGGGTCCACTACACACGTAATGAAACCCTGTTTGTGCTCAAAGAACAAGCAGACATTTGACTAGTGGTGACTAAATCATTACCACCAACAACAACATAATATAAACTCCACTATATCAGAGGGTTGCTCCGTCGTAATATTCAGACCATTTGTCAGCCGGTGGACAAATAATTGTACTTCAGACTATTAAACTAAGAAATGGGAAAGTCTCGAAGATGGAGAGCTAGAGAGAGATGGATTTGATGGGGTTTGGGAATAACAGCCTGACATGAAAGAAATTAATCCTCAATATCCACTGCTCCCAGTGCACCTCCACAATTGCAGACTCCGTCTGTCTAGTCCATTCATGAATCACTGGGCCTGGGAGACACACAGGAGAAAACCACCAGCTCTCATAAATAAAGCAGGGTCCTACTACTGTAAAGCCAATGAGTCATCCAGGTCTGTTCTCATTCAGTTTTGGAAAGGGACAAAAACCCATGACAAACCACTTCGAACGCTTGTGAAACCCTGCCATGACTGTATTTACGGTTCAAGTTAACCCGCTTGCCTCTGCTTCGCAAAGCCCGGGTGTTAGCCATCATCGGAATCACTGCAAACAATTGAGTTATGAGAGAAATGTTATGAAGATTAGATAAAGAACGCACATTTCATTTCCTCATATCGATTCAGCGTGGTCATGTGGACTTTGGTTTTAGCAATCGATTTGAGTTGGATGACACAACAGAGTCTTCAGGCAAGGAGCATTTTTATTTCTGTTTGAACATATATACTAGATTTCTGCACAACTCACTAGAGACGCTTCACAACAAAATGTCACTAAAATGCCAACAGGGAAATGGAGCTATTTTCTTCCCCTGCTCTGCCTCAAATGTCTGATGGAAGAAAGCAAAGCAGAACTTCTAGAGTGGTTGTTCATTATCGTCATCAAATAAGGTTATCAACCCAAGTCTATCTCATGATCCACAGTGTTGAATTTCAGTGGCAATAAATTAGATTTAGAAAAAGAAAAAAAAATGAAGGTCTATCATCGGTCTAGCCAAGGTTTTGTATCTTCAAAGTAAGTATCATATTTTATAGAACGTCAATCTGCAGCAGAATTCCAAAACTAAAGCCTGATTTCCACCGGGTGCCATACGTCATATGTCATAACCGATGCTACCAGGTCAACAGTCAATTGATCAGAGGGTCTCAGAGAATCGGCATGATGGATGTCGAGAGACGGTGCAAAACCGCGCCGATGACGTTCCGCTGCTGTAACGCGCCCGGTGGAAATCTGGCTTAAGAATTATTGCAGTGTGTAAGGATTAGTGACATCTGCTGGTGAGACTGCAGATTGCAACGTGTTTGCTGGGTTATGCATCTGGTTTGTGTCAGCAGAGGCATTTATCTTTCTTTGTGTGGTAAGTTGCCGTCAAAAAGCACATGATGCAGTTCTGTGTCAATAATGCAGTTCGTTTGTCAATTCACGGTGCTGTGGAAACATGGCTGTGCGAGATGGCGGCCTCTGCAAAGCAATGCTTTTTGTCTAAAGTGCGCATAAGAACTACATTGTTTTTATTTTCAAGCAATTATAAACCTATACTAACATATTTATGAATAGTATTTTCTGGCAATAAACTGTCCTAAAGGTTACATACTGGACCTTTAAATATTATATGTTCTTGATGCAGAAATTATTTTAGTTTTGGACTTAAATGTGGATGTTAAAGAAACTAGTGTCTTGTATTAAAATAAAATAAGCTAATAAAGTATTGCATTAACAACAATCAGGCGTTTGTTTTTAGGAAACAAACGCCAATTTTAGGAATTGATTTTTTTGCTCTTTTTTACAATGAATCTAATAATCTACACTACTTAGTAGTCAGCAGGTTTCACACCGTAAAGATTTTGGATTGCAAGTCAATACGGGCTCATTATTCGTACTTCGTAAGACATTAAGCAGGAAAACTTTCATTGACTGTGCGAACCTTATCTCACTGTATCTAAAAATGTTACTCAAGGTATTTTCTCATTGCACTAAACATGTAAGCAGGTTCTTCAACTTGTCTGAGACTTCATTTATTTCCGTATATGTAAGTCCATCGAGGGACAAGAGCTATAAATCGTAGCCTATAAATGCTGCATGTGACATTTCGCAGTCCACTGAATTTCCTGTGCGCATTACAACATCATAAACATGAGGCGTCAACTTCATGTATGGTGTTTACACATGCAGTTAAATTATTAAAGTCCCATATGACAAGCTAATGTCAGTCCCTGTGAGAAAGAGAAGAGTTATTTCCTGGCATGGAAATGCCTCAACATTCTGATTTGTATTCAGACTATTTTTTTTTAAAAATGTTTTATGAATGTCCCAATAGACAATTGGGAGCCAACCCATGAAATGATAATGGAAACCCCAAATTACCAATAATCATCACATACCTTTGTTTCCTTCTTGAACACATAAGAGAGCAGTATGGTTAGTAAAAGGGTTAATAAACATTATACTATTACTATACAGGCAGTTAATGCTTCATCATCATATTCATATAAGCAACACCATAGTAAAGTTTCATATTTTAATTTGGCGCTAACCAAAACAAAATCACAAAGTGATTCGCATGTAACATCTTTGTGCTTTGCACACACTCTGCTTTCACAACAAATTACTTCACAAAAAAGCCGGACATTATTTTTGTATTTCATTTTGTTTTTTTAATCACAACAAAATCAAACAGCTGTCTGCAGCTCTCAGCTTCCTTCCTCTCCCTCTGTTGCTCTTTTGTTCGCTATCAGTTTATTCAAATGCATCACCCACTCAATGAGGACGAGCTCAGGCAGCTGTGCAAAGCTAGCGGGTTTGAATGCGGTGCCGCCATGCATGGATGGCTGCGGCAGGAATAGACACAGACCTGGGTTAATTAGTGGAGACAGAAAATGGAATGAGCGATGAAGCAAAAAAAAATCATTGACATATACCGTATAATTAAAAAAAAAAGAAAAGAAAAAAAGCACAGAACCTCTATCACCCCCTGTGGACCTCGGAGTTATTACGACAACACTACAGTCCTGATTTGATATAGTTTTTCTCCCCATCCCAACCCAGTCTCACACACACACTCACACAGAGAGGAAGAAGTGTTGTTATCTGTGTTTTACTTGAGCATAACTTGCATCCAGGAAACGTAGAGGTGTGAGGCACAGAAGTTCAGATACAGGCAGGAATCTGTTTAGGGGGAGCCCTGTTGGTGGATAATGCATTTTTAATCGCGGGCGATCACGTTTCGTGAGAAGCTAAAATTGTGATTGCGATGAAAAATGTGTGCGTGAACCGCAACTGAACATATGCAGGAACTTTCCCTGGGCACTATGTGGCGTTATCTTTCATAGTGTTAGTGTGAGTCGTGTGGAGTTGATAGGCTTAGTCAGCAATGTGTAAACCCATTTGACAATGGTTTGCGTGTAACAGACTTGTTTATGTATGAAAGTTACAAATTGCAGCTTGGGAAACAACATGTAACCTACAACACAATAGTTGTTGTCCTTTTTGGGACTCACTCGTGTTTTTGTGGTCCTCCTCAGTCTAAGTACAGGAGATAAAACACGCGATGTTGACTTCCACGCTCCTTGGAACGTCACAATGTGCTGAATTCCTGGAATTGTTGTCTCGTGGAGCTCCGCTTTGTCCGTAAAACACGCGAGAGTGCTGGCGAGGGCAACGGTATCCTAAAACCGGTAGTTCACAAAGTCCGAGAAAAGTTCTATTCTTGTCTCCACAGTGCAGCACACAGTCCTACACAAACTTCCAGCCTCAGAGGATTTATCTGTCCAGTGGATACATGTTATATATGACAGCAATGTGCCTGCTAGAGCCTGCAAATGATCACTTTTCCAAATGCTAACTGCTGTTAGCTCCCAGTAGCCTCCGTGGCTGATGTCATTTCCTGTCCTTGAATTTGGACCTTTAAGGTGGACCTAAAGAGATACTACTAAACCCAGCATTCTGAACAGGGCTGTTTTGGCAGGGTGATTGAACTGCTGTGGTGCTTCATCCTTCAGGGAACTAGGTTAACTTGGAGAAATAGGGTATAATATGGGTCCTTTAAATCAGTGATTCCAGAGCATTATGTGTCCAGCATTGAATAAAGATACAGCTTTAAACTTTGAGAAAACTAACTGTTAGGATAAATATCAATACATATAAACTGTTATCTTCTGCCAGATATTATTGAACAGCAATTTATTTGTTTTGGTGTAAAGACACAGCTTATCTTCAGAGTTGTTTTCCTGTTTGTATTATTAACTAAAAACCCTGTTGTTACACATCGATCGAGTAAAGGTCGTGTTACATTACCTCCGTAATGTCTGTGGAACATACTGTGAGTTATTGGTTTCAGCAGCGACACTATGTTCATGTCTGGAGGAGCAGGATCCATGATTCTGCTGTTGCTGCAAGAAGATTTCTCTAATCTTGTGATGTTGATACCTTTCAGGTAGGACAGAAAATGTCTCAGATGGAGATCAGAACTGACATTTAAGGTATTTTAATTTTTTTTTACAAGGAGGCCTATCGATCAGCGAGACGTATACAGTAACACCTCGCACAGCAAACAACGCAATATGGCTTTTTCACGAGTCTTGAAAGTGAAAATAAAGAGCATGCTTTCATTTAATAGATTGAATACAAGGTCAAATAACTGAGCAAAGTTCTGTAAAATTGAGAAGTCATAGTTGACTTGGCCCCAGTTGCTCCCTGGGTCCCACAAACCGCTGCTATTATTTAGAGTTATCGGAGTGTGGCCCCTCTATCTGTCAGTGGCAAAGATTGGTCTGTGACTCCATAGTGTTAAAGCCATGAGGCTTTCAATGTGCTGATGGACAGGGTCAAATACCATGATCTGTATTTATCAGCGGGATGTTGCTCTTGTGCTGTAAATGTGATTTCAAAGCTTCTTTATCCTCTTTTTTTTGAGGATTTGCAGCATTGCAGCTCACGAGTCTCCCTGCACTTAAGCCACACTATTGGCAGCCCAGTTGGCCATCTATAACACACATGCACACACATACACCCACGCACACATGCACAAAACCTCCTTTTTATTTATGTTTCTTCATACCGTATCGTTCAAAATCATGAAACAATCTGCTAAGTGCCGTAACGTTACAACTTTAAGCCAAGTAAAGTGTCGTGAAAGACCGCCGCATCTGTCTCTGCTGCCAAGGAAGCGCGTTCGTAAATCACTTGTTCGCTCTAAAGTAAGATGAGATAACAGGCGATACCACGCCATATAACAGATAACAACACTGTGCGGTGCTTGTGGGAAAATAACACAAGTGTTGGGCGTTAAATTGTGAGTCTTTTCCCAGACATTTTAGTGCTGCTGTAGTGTTTGTGATGACACGCGGCGCAAACGAAAACAGTTGGAAACCGGAGGAAACAGTGTGTTTATTCATTTGATGCTGAAAGCATCAATAAAACTGACAGATTGTTGATAGGATTACAGGAGATATACTGTGACTAATGCTTCCTTTGTGGTTGAGTATAATTACAGGAAAAAGTCAGAGATTCTCGTTGACTAATATATGGAAGCACTGCAGCTCGGTTCACTTAAGTCAAGTTCAAATCAATATCCTGCAGAAAGCATTGTAAAAAATCAAATGGAGATCATACGGCGGGGTTTGCATTATTGGGCTACTGGCCTGTTGTGGTGATTACAAAACACGATTTCATTATATCAATGTGATCAATAAACTACCTGCTTTTGCTGTTAACTCAGGATTTATTGATATTATATTATTAAAGTGTAACTGCCCTCTAATTAGGGTTGTCACAATAGGACAACATATTTTAGGTGCATTATGTAATAAATCTAAAGCAACTGGCCATAAAATCCTCCTAATATGTCACAGAGACTCAGGAATAATGTCATGTTTATGTTTTGAAATCATGTTTTGGCATGTGGCGCCACCTACCGCCATCTACCAATCATTGCAGTTAGTAGAGGCTCAGCTGCCGAGCAACCACGGGTTGCCAGTTACGTCAGAAAACGAAACTTAAAAGACCTCGGATTTTGAATTTGAATGTCGTAACCGTTTTTGGCCACATTCTTACATATGGCACCTTTAAGAGGTAGCCTGTCCTCATTTGAATGTCCTTGTATTCTTCGCTGACCTCTTTGCATAACCTCAAGCAAGATTCTACTATGTCTCTTGTTTTTTCTTAAAGAAGAGTGCACCATGTGTTTCTCCACATACCTTCAGCACACACCGTCATGGACGGGGACAACATCGATGCCACGCAGACCCTGGTAGACCTCTAGTGCGTACGAGTTCGGTTCAAGTGTCGAGCAATAGCAACGTTATCTCTAAGAATCCAGACTTGTGTTTTTTTTTTAAGCCGTGACATTTGCCATCTGACTGGCGCCATGTTGAGGTCTTGCAACCCGGAAATTCAGCGACACCACCTACCAGGTGAACAATACCAGCTGTCAATCAGTCTGGTGTCCACACAGTTGTGCTGTCTTTTATTATCTGTTTTTCTCTTTTGGAGAAAAGCTGAAAGTGACTTAGATCATTTATCCCTCAGATTTGTGTAAATTAAGTGACACGTAGACTAATTTTAGTTCAGTATATATTTACTTGCAGCTTGGCCCCCTTATTTGTAACTAATCTTATGCTCCATTGTATTATCAGCCCGCATGTACCTTTATTTAGTTTGTTTGTTTGTTGTCCCTCTGACAGGTGACTTCATCTTATTTCCATGGGACAGTATTCGTGGTTATAATTGTCTTCTTCTGTCAGAAAGAATTTGTACAGTAAGGAGTTTGTCGATCAGTTTGTTTGGTCTCCAAAGCCTCTAATGCTCCTCAGCGGTGTCGTCTCATTGTTGGGATAGTTTTCTAACATGACATTATACAAGCTTAGAAAAAAAAAAAAAGCAAAGGTAACATGTGAGTGAATCAATTTTGTCAGCTTGTTCTGTAGCCACCCAAACAGACTTCATAGGAAATAAACGGACGTCGGGGGGGGGAGCTGGATGTGGGAGGGAGCCAGCGAGGAAACGTGGACTGTCAGAACGGTGTCTGTCTAAGCTTCAGGAATCCAGGAAGCTAATGCAGTTTGATGTATTATCCATGATAGAGTGGGGGGGGGCAGTGTCTGTGTGTTCATGATTCAAGGTTCATTGTGTGTCTGTTCATGTTCGTGTGTGTGTGTGTGTGTGTGTGTGATCAGTCACATTATGGGGACGTGTCTTTCTGATGAGGAATTAAATTTTAAAGGGGTTTAGGGTTAGCATAAGGGCTGAGGTTATGCAAGTAGTCGTTTAATTGAAGGTCAGAGAAATTCTCCAGGAAATGAATGCCAGCCAGTGTAATGTCCTCTGAAGCCATAGGGGCACAAGTGTGTGTGTGTGTGTGTGTGTGTGTGTGTGTGTGTGGTGTGTGTGTGTGTGTGTGTGTGTGTGTGTGTGTGTGTGTGTGTGTGTGTGTGTGTGTGTGTGTGTGTGTGTGTGTGTGTGTGTGTGTGTGTGGGTTTATGTGTGCGTAGATCTCTTAATTGCCTCCGCCAAGGAGGTTATGTTTTCGCCGGAGTCTGTCTGTCTGTTAGTTAGTTAGCAACATACCTCGAAAAGTCATGGACAGATTTGGATGAAATTTTCAGGAAATGTACGCAATGCGACCAGGAACAAGTGATTCAATTTTGGGCGTGATCCGTAGACGCTATCACTGGTTACGACACTAGCTGTCTGACCCAGGGGCGCCGGCAGGGTGTATTTTGTAGGCACTGTGCCGACAACTTTTTCACAGCATTTTTTTATATTTTGCCAAACTATGAATGCTAAGAGTAGATTTCCATAGTCCCATGCCCCCCTTGGTACTATGGAAATCTACTCTTACCATTGATGTTTTGGGGGGGGGCTGAGCTGCCTTGGCCGATGTCTACGCTCTCCGAGTGCTTTTCTTTTCTAGTTTGGATTGTGAGGAAAATATTTGACATTTTAGGCAAAACCTCACATCTATGGCTCAGGTCAATGTTTTTTGTGAGAGGTGTGAATTGTGGTTAGGGTTAGGCATTTTCTGGTAATGGTTAAGTTTAGGTACAAAGCTTTGGCTCGTCTGTCCAAATCAGTGCAAGCAAGGACACTGCACTTGCTTCCATTGATTAGGACAGACGAGAAGAGCTTGCGCAAACTTGCTTGTGTTCGTTTTTTGTATTTTCTTATTCTTTTTCAGTTTTTGAAACTAGAATTCCTGTTGGACGATAGCTGGTGTCCACTCACACGTGTTGTACTTTATCATCTATTTCTAAATGGGAACAATTCAGATCGAGAATGAGAAGTAGAAGCTCCAGCTTAGACTTAGGCTTTAGCTGACTGTGGTTAAGGTCAGGGGTCACGACTTAGGCTGTCCAAATAAATGGATGCCAGTGCAGTGTCCCAACAAGAGTAGCTATGCAAACCTGTGTGTGTGTGTCCTCAGTGACAAGTGGCAAAGGAAAGGAGAATTGATGTTGTTTGATGTATTAATCATGCATATATGGGATTGAGAGCAGCTGTGATTGCCTGCATGGGCACTGATTCTATCTTCAATCAGAAGCTCATTTGGTCCCTTTGTGTAAATGCTTAACATTGTTTCGCAGAAATGAAGCCGTCTGCTTATAAAATTATTTCTTTATTTGTGCAAGAGAACGACGGAGAGAGAGTGAGAGGCACTTGAGACAGAAAGAAGAGGTGTTTTTATCCTGTTCATAAATTAAGTGTATGAGAATTTGTTTTCTTTATTTTCTTCCATGAATTTCAGAATTTGGAGTCTTTCAAATTAGAGGACCATGTTTTCAAACAGCAGCTCTGTGTGTGAGTGAATCACTTATTCATAAGGGATAGGGTTTGACACTGATCCATTGTATGCTATTATGATCCAACATATTCGTGTCCACCCTTGTGATATTTCATGCAGTTGGAGGCAGATGAATAATCACATCCATTTCAACGCTGCACTATTAATTAGTTGTGCTTACTTTGTGCTCATTCATCCCGATTAAAGGCACCCGTTGGTGCTCTGAAAGTTACTTAGGCGCAGGAGAAATTGTTTGCCTCGACCAATTCACTTTGCCCACCTTAGCTGTTTAAGTCTTGTCCTACTGTCTAAAATGTAATCCGTGTTGCCTGTGGATTACAAATGTATTTCATTTGACACTTTAATTCACTGCGGAGCTCGAGTTCTGTTGCCAGGCAACTCTGTTAAGGTGCACACAAAGGATCATTATGGATTTCTTGGGTGCAACTTTTAACTTCTTTAAAAAGATATTGTACCTCTCTGTATCCAGATAAGGTTCCCATTTGTTGAGTTTTCCTGTGGCTCTTGTATCTCTCTCTCTCTCTCTCTCTCTCTCTCCCTCATGTTTTCCCTTTAATATAAAGCACATTTTTTTATTATTATTTAAATAAAGAGGCAGCCTTGCAAAATCGGTCCTGACAGTAAATTCAGCGGCTCTAGACTCAAGCCTCTGTGCAGCAAGAATCAAGTCGAGTGCCTCTTCTTGTGCACCCATCAGACATATGTTGCTAACAGGAGATGACAGCATAGCCCACAGTATTTAAATGGTTATGGTGCTCAAACTCTTGATGGCTTCGATTTGACATGATGAGCCATGAATATGTCAGCTATGACTTAGATGAGCTCTGAAAGGATACGGCAATAGAGTTTTCATACTGCAGTAGATATTCTGCTCTGGGTGCGGCTCTGTCCAAACCCCATTGTGGAGTCTTCCACGCCAAAATTTCATCAGAGGACTAATCAAATCTGTCATCAATATTGTACCATATCTATATCAACGATCCCCCACAGAATAACCAAAGTTGCAGAGAGACATGAGCACAAATGTGCTCATAGCCGTCAAGGTTTTAAAATGAGAATTCCCAAATGTATTTCTTAATTGCTCTGTTTTTTAGCGATAATAATTTACGACGTGATAATGCAAATGCAAATGGCAGATCAGTATGTTCTGACTTAATCAGCAGGGAATCTATCTGTTCTCTTTTTTTCTTGATGGATGTTATAAGTCATCCTTGGTTTGAAGCCTGCAGGGAGAATTTTGCTCAGTTGCAGACATCTTTTCTGGGGTGGGGGTGGGGGTTAGTGTGTGAAAGCAGAGGCAAGCAGAGGTATAGAATCCAGAAATGAGTGATGCAGGAGGATAAGATGTGCATGTTTGGCAAATGGGGTGATGAGACAGGACGGGAATGTGTGTGAGTATGTTTGTGCTATGATTGAGATGCAGGAGTAGGTGGATTACAGAGCTCTTCTCTCACTCTCTCTCTCACACACACAAACACTGAGACACACAAAACATGCAAGGCCTTAGCACACGAAGCAGCAAAGAGAGTAATCTCTTCATCTGATGATTTTTGATATGTTGTTTTTCTGCCTCGTTTCACTGTGCAGCTCTCCTCTCAATCCCCTGGTCTGCAGAAAAGATCAATGTCGAGAATGCATCTTGCCTCGGCAGCGACTGGGCGCTTCTAGCCAGAGATGAAAAAGGTCACTGTGAATCTAATTAAGCATGATTTTTCAGTTCCTTGATAAGATGGAGGGGCATGAGAGCTTCCCCATGCAGTCGCATCGAACGGGGCGCAACAATGAGATGCAGACACATTTCTGAAATTGTCCCGCTCTTGGAACGTATTGGCAATCGGGACATCTCGGGACGTGGGGTAACAAATCATGACAAGCAAAACCATAAAAGATGCTATTAATAGCAACGCATGTATGTGCAATGCACAGTCGCACACCGAAACACAGAAACACTCTCGTGCAGAAAATAAAGAGGATGGCGAGGAAAAAAGGAAGAAGTTTTAAGCCGGGTTGAAGGCTTCTTCATCCCTCTCCCCCAATCCAATTATGTTTCAGTTCAAACAAATGGGAGTATATGCATGCTTCTCAGCCTGATGCTGCAGCAATAGAGATATTAACTGAGAAGATGGGAAGTTTGAGAGGCAATAAGGTACCCAGCAGGGAGTGGATATTGAGGATTAATTTCTCTCATGTCTGATTCTTTGCTTCCCCCATCCGCCCATCATCTTCTCTGTCTATCTTTCCCTTCTGGTGTTATATTAACGCCTGATGTGTCTTTCAGGAAGACAGATTGTGGGATTCGTATTTTACAGTATATTATAGGAAATGGGGAATGGAAATACATTAAAGCAGCCGGCTTGACAACCGACGATGGATATAATGTACACTTCTAGAAGGAGCAGAACTTCCTAAGTGGGTGCTCGACGTGTTCAATCGAGCTTACCGTTCCTTGCTGACATGAGTACACTGACAAAGTGTATACTGGCCCATAGACAACTATTAAGGTGTGGTGAGTGTGCAACTTCTGCTCAGGGCTTAAAAACAGTAAATATTGATTGGTTTCACAGATCTCGAAGCAACTGCCTCTTGTAAGCTAAACAAAATGTATTGTAAGCTACAATCATAATCCATGTGAGACAAGGCTGTAAATTGATACCCAAAACAAAACCAAAGGAAGTCCTTATGGGAAAAAAAGTGATATTTATTTCATTTGCACACAATGCAATACTTGAGACCAGTGTGTTTCTGGGACCTCTCTCTGCATTTACCATCAGCGTTGCGGGGAAAATGGTCCATTGACTTTTCACTTTTTTTTTCATGTATTTCCTTTAAATTTGTTTTGCCCTTTATTTCATTTTGTTTAGCACCACAACTTTTGGTAATTGAATTGGAAACGTGCCTATTTAGATGAAATCATAAACACATGGCTGGAATTGACCACGAATGGGCTTGAACCCACAAAGTAAGGATACGCATCAGCATTTTTTGAAAAGTGTGTATTTTTCAAAAACTTACCCAACACAGTGTGAACTCATCTGACCGTGGTTTGAATTCACAGATCAAGCACAGATAATGGCTAACATCCAATTTAGATCAATTGAATATGATAGTCATGGTAAGGACGGCCATTTTTTGTTGAAACTGCATTATTCAACCAGTGCAGTGGAGACGGTTTCTCACCACATAAAGTTCACCAAAGAGAAAGTGATAAACGTCATCGAAAATATCACGATGAGGTCAACGGTGTCTGTTTCAAATCTCTTAAGCAGTATAATATATGCAGTGTGTACTGTATAGCAAAATAATCTAACATAAAGGAGACTGCTGCTTTCTAATCTCCTATTCAGACTCACAGTTAAACCCCCACTGTAACATAAAAGAAGATTTGCTTTTCTGCACTAAATAGTACATGGTTATAATCAAATATCTGCTTCTTAGAGCTTTTCCTGCATCTCACTTACCCTGCAACCTTCTGGCCTGCACCCAAGAGACAATATATTCACAGTCATTTACAGCAGTTATCCTATAAATGCATCTGTTGTTAAGGTTGCTGCAAATTCTGGTGGAAAATTTTGTTTGGCCGCTAAGGGAGTGTCGACGTTGGGTCGGTGGATTAACTAAAAGAAAGTGAGTTTCAGAGTTTAATCACTCCTTGAGAGAAATAAAAGATGAAAACTTTCAAATTAAAATGGTCATTGTGAAGGTGGACCTTCACAGGTATCAATTAGATGTTTATAGCTCAAATGAAAAGGCTGAGACTGATGCGGACTGGATTATACAGTCCTTCAAAAATAATAAGTAAAGAAAGAAAGAAAGAGAAAAAAACCCAACTGCTGTTATTTATGTGGACATCTTTACAGCATCTGTCTTCGTTGGTAAAACCGTTCTTTAACTTCAGATCACTATCTTCTCCACCTAAGTGCACTTTCTTCATTTTCTTTATATTGGAGCCTTCTGTCTTCTTCTTGTTGCCCCTGTTCACTGCACCGATTGCTCTCTAGATTTTCTGCCTTGGAAAGACCATGTTTGTTCTCCCAGATTTGCTTTAGTCCTGTGAGTTTATTCTTATTAGCATTTTTAGTCCCTGCAGCTTAAGACAATGAGAGTGTTGGTAGAGAGACATTAACTATCTTAACCCTGAACCAATCAAAATTATAATCCTGTGCCCATCCCAATTAATTTTACCACTGATCCTTTACTTCTCTCAAGCTCATCCCTACTCTGCAAATCTCCCTCGACGCCACAGAATATTACTTTTGTGTTTTCCCGTTTCCTCATCTTACTTCATTATTTTAGACAATTAATTAATGAAATGATACATGTAGTCGGCGCCAACCATTTGGGGTACAGACACTGCGGTTTGGTCATATGAGGAATGTGCAGTGGTTAATGTTAATGAACATAACGTAAAAAGTAGTGCTGGGCACTAGGTTAACGCACGTTAAAGAATGATGTGTTTCCATGATGACTGACCGGAAAAAGAGGCACATGACGTAGAGTTTAGATTCTTTGCCCGAGCTCGAACTGGCCTATATTTCCCGCCACTGTCCTCGGGCCTGGTCGGGCCCTTGATCAAGCATTTGTGTTTTTTCTCCCTCGTCGTGTTCTCGTGGTATGTTATAGCACGTCGTATTGCGTGAAGGTGCAAAAACCTGCGGCCATGAACGCATCAGTTAAAAACCAGTAAGCGTATCGTCATTAGCAACATATGCGTTCATTGAAGCGGATCTCAGCGGCTCTGTTGTTGTTGTAAATTAGACTGTGGCAACAGGTACAACAAGCTCCCTCTGTGGGGAGGACGTGGACGTATGGTACATTTACGGCTCACATATAAAAAAAATGTCGGGTTTAAATCGGGCTTGGGCTCGTAATTACAGTTAATTTGTCGGGCTCGGTTCGGGTTTGTTTTTTCAGCCCAATCTAAGCTCTAAAGTGACGTCATGTTGAAGTGCCGCAACACTGTTTATCATTTAGCTCCGTTAGCTGCATTAGCTCGTTTAGCGCCGTTAGCGTGCCTACAGTCGAACTGGAGCGGTCTGTTTATTAAACAAAAAGAGCACCGCTACAAATAGCCAGCGTACCTGTATACTGCATATGTGTGCCTCAGTTTTTAAAGTTTAGCGTTACTTTAGAGACTCATTTCAACAATCCCGAGTCGCGCAAACATGACGCCCCGCGCGTCTTTTTACGGTCAGTCGTCATGAAGGCGCATCATGCGTTAACGTGCGTTTACGTTGACACCGCTAACCGCCGCTAACGCGCCCATCGCTATTACTTTACCAAGTATATGCGGAATAAGCTTCAAAAAAAAAAATCTAAATCAATCAATTTTAGGACTGTTTGTTTGTGCTGCTGTAAAAACATTGCAGGGCAAGATGGCGGCATCTGTACAGTAAGGCCCTAATACGTAGCCTAGCTAACACCAGACCAGGCTCTCATTTCCGATTGAATACGAGTCTGGAAAGTGCAGTCAGCCTCCAAGGTCCCAGTTGTAGATCAAAATGCCTCTGTTTGCAATTGCGTTGACCTCAATCAACATACAATCAAAATCAGACTGGTGATCGGGATGGTGTATGCAGAACGACGCAAAAAAACAAATGTGCTTGTTGTAGTTTTCTACGAGTGACGGCCTTTTAATACGATGGCTCCATGGAACACGAAAGATCCGCTTCTCGTTTGGTGTTGTGTTAAGTCTGCCTTTAGTGCGCCAGGGGAAAAACACATTGGTTATTCGGAGTCTGTAGTTGGCCAAAATGGTGTCCTTGCCAGACAGATCTACAAAGCTCAACCTAATCGCTAGTAGATTTGTCGGGGTTGACCACAAGCACAAGTCCTACCTGCAAACCTTAACTCTGCTCTCACACATGCACTTTGCTTGAATCTATGATGAAGGGCCTGACATTTGGTACTGAAGGCTGCTGTCAGAAGATAGCTAGAGCCGTCTCTGTTTAGCCAAAAGTGTAACCAGAGTTGCTAATGTTGCTTAAGTGATGGCAACATTGTGCCTGTCATATCTGCAGTTGTTGGGTGCTCTCTGTCGAAGGAAAAAAAAATGCCAGCAATGAGCACAGACTTGTGTTTGAGCTTAAAGGCTTAAACATGATTTAATTGGCTAGCACCTGTGCTCTGGAATATTTGTGATTTGATTAGCCAGCACTCGTGCTGCAGCTTTGGAAGTTGAAAATGTCTCAACTTGTTCCACACAGAGTTTGAGCAACGCGAAGCATGTGACCAGCAACACATGAATGGGCAGTGTTCCAGTGGAAGACTCCACCACACACATGTAAGTGCAGTGTAAGACTGTTAGCAATTTAGCGACATGCCAGGCTTAGCT
This sequence comes from Microchirus variegatus, assembly GCF_963457635.1. Classification (NCBI taxonomy): domain Eukaryota; kingdom Metazoa; phylum Chordata; class Actinopteri; order Pleuronectiformes; family Soleidae; genus Microchirus; species Microchirus variegatus. The sequence goes on from NC_139803.1 coordinate 17,210,343, forward strand.
TTGCTCAAGCTGTTTTGCATTAGTCACACTGTACTGGGTGCAAATTATACCCCGTGTTTTCACTCAGCGGATTTTCTTTGTGAATTATAAAAGCAAAGCAAAGTCAGTGGTGGGTCGTATGTGGACGTTGTGCTCATCACCATGTCTTGGCACAAAAAAAATAAAAAATAAATACTACTCGATGCAGTGAAAGCCACACCAACTATTTCACGGGGGCAATATGGCAATAGATGGAACAAACAGTAACATGCATCAAGTAAATATTTTTGAAGAAACCTAAAACTGATATTTTTTCCATCCATCATGGTCTCGTGAGATGAGAAACAATGTGCTGAACATAGATGTGCTGTATGAAAGTATGATGGAATGGCAAATCTGTAGTGTAAAGCAGCTTTCAGTGTCAAGACTAGAAAATGTTAAATAAATACAGACCATTTACAATTTTGGACCACCATGTTTTTTTTCACAGTATCACAATGGACAAACTTAAAGGGGACATATTATGCAAAATTAACTTTTTAATCATTTAAATCCTTATATTTGGGATTCTGGCGGCCCTATCAGTCGGCAAAGTGTGAAAAAAGATGACACATCACTCATGTTTTTGTCGTCCTCCTCAGTCTAAGTACAGGAGATGAAACACACAATGTTGACTTCCACACTTATTGGGACGTCACAATGCGCTAAATTCCTTGAATTGTTGTCTGGCGGAGCTCCACTTTGTCCGTAAAAATATGTGAGAGTGTTGGTGAGGGCAAAGGTTTTTCCGAAAACTAGAAGTCTGGAAAGTCCGTGAAAAGTTCTATTCTTGGCTCCACAGTGCAGCACAGAGTCCTACACAAACTTCCAGCCTCAGAGGATTTATCTGTCCAGTGGATACATGTTATATATGACGGCAATGTGCCTGCTAGAGCCTGCAAATGATCACTTTTCCAAATGCTAACTACTGTTAGCTCCCAGTAGCCTCTGTGGCTGATGTCATTTCCTGTCCCTTAAGTTTTGTTACTTTATTTTTTAAGATGGACATTTATGGTGGACCTAAAGAGATACTACTAAACAGAGCATTTTGAACAGGGCTGTTGGCAGGGTGGATTGAACTGCTGTGGTGCTTCATGTTTATGGTATTTTGACCATAGCATGTCACAGACATGTTCATTAGGACACCAGGGAACGAGGTTAACTTGGAGAAATAGGGTTTAATATGACCCCTTTAAGATCTTGAAAAAATAGGTTCCCAACAGACTTGAACCTTGTCAGGGTGAGGTGATGAATATTCAGCTGTCACATGCATGTCGTCAAGAAACATTGCTAAACTTCATATATACATTCAAATAGGCTCCTTTAACTATATTTGCAAAGTGTAAAATGGCTTTAAAATAAGTTGGGTTTTTTTACCTAACAGTACAATAACTTTTTTTTTACAGAGGCCTCCATCATGTCTTTCTAAAGCAGCCCGAACCAACCAGAGGACATGTTTTGTGTTTTGAAGCATAAGCATACAATGAAAAACACTGTCCTTTTTGCTACGTGAAGGCTACAGTAGTTCTTACGTACAATATTAAGTAAATTATGTTAGTTTGTTATATCAGCAAATTGTGGCCCAGAAAATGCAGTGAAGAGCCAATTTTTTTTCCTTTTACTTTTTTGTGTTCATGTGGTTTCGGGCTTTTGCGGTTTGGGCTATTTTCCTGTCCATTTGTGCTTTCACTCAGTGATGCCATTAAAATAGCAGAGAAAAGAGTTCAACAATTTGTGCTGCATAGACACAACTCTCCACTGCCTGTGTCAGAACAAATGAAGTGATTGCATTTCTCAGTATAACCAAACGGGTGCGGGGCAGGGGGGAACAATCTTGGTCACACAAGCACTTCTTTTTGACTAGAGGAGTTGTGCAGAGCGAAGATTAATTTTCCGAAAACCTTGATTTATTTTTGACTTTGCGTGAGTGAGTTGGAGGCATTTTGCTCTCTCGTCAGATAATGCATGAGCGTAATCTGCTGTCGTTCCAAACACTTACAGTGGATGTCATGGGCTTGTGTGTGGTACCTGTGGCAGTTGGATGATGCCCCGCGGCAAATGGGCAGGGAACTGACCAGTGTCAGTTATATTTTTATATATAGGCTATATGCTATTCTATACATATAATATGTATATATTTTTATATATAAATAAATATATTCACATACATATATATGCATGTATATATATATATACATATATATGTATGTATATACATACATATATAGGCTATATGCTATGCTATGCTATACATACATGTATATATATAGGCTATATGCTATGCTATACATATATACAGGCTATATGCTATGCTATACATATATATATATATATATATATATATATACATATTTAGGCTTTATGCTATGCTATGCTAAACATATATATATATAGGCTTTATGCTATGCTATACTATACATATATATATAGAGGCTTTATGCTATGCTATGCTATGCTATACACATATATAGGCTATATGCTATATTCTATATGCTCTTGTAATGGGAAAAGAAACGATATCCACAGTTCATTGAGACAGAGGGGCTGACATGGAGCTTTGTGTCGAAAAGGGTGATGCATTTTTCCCAGCATTCTCACATCCTGTCACATGGAATGGTGCGAACACTCATATTTGTCATCACATGGTGGCTGTTGCTGCCGTAATACTCGTTTTATTTCGTGCTCCAACGTCGTGCTATTTCAAGGCCAGTGCTCCCGTTGATGTGAAATTCTCTGTGCTGGAAACTCCGCAATGGACTGGCAGCTCAGACAGTGAATAATGCAAATTAATTCTTTACTATAAAGACCATTGAGCTTCATGTGATTTTTTTCTTTTCCCCTCTTAATGCATCTGCTTTTTCCCCCCCTTGCACTCTCACTCTCTTGATTTCCAGTACATGAACAAAGGGACTCCTGGTCTTTATCCACCGCTCACCCCCACCCCTCCCCTGTCTGATCACTTTATCCTCCACCCAAACCCGTGCTGACTCCTCTGCACTCTTTTCCCCCCTTCCCCGCCTTCTGCTTATGTTCTTCCCTCCCCCTCTTCAGCGTGTCCCTTCGTTTTCTGGTAGCTGTGTCTCTTTGATAATCCAAGACTCTTTGAAGACTCTAATTCCACGCCACTTGCCTTGGAGCTATTGCACCTACAAAAACAACTGTGTGCATGTGTGAAGCGAGAGAGAGAGAGAGAGCGAAAGAGAGAGACAGAGAGGTAGATGGGATAAGAATGGAGGACATAATAGAGGAATGGAAAGTAAAAATCAGTTCCATATGCATTTCCTTTGCTACTGCCTCAGTATTTCTGGCTTCATGCTCGCTGCATACACTGAGAGGTGCACTTCTTCATTGTCATATTTGTTGGTGCAGCTCATTTTTTCTGCGCCTTCAGAGGCAGCAGTTCATTGATTCCTGCACACACGCCCAAAATGCCAGAGACGGGGTGTACTTGCGAACGCTGTAACTAAATGAAAAACCCAGGTCCTGCACTGAGGAAGTGGAACTTTCAGAGGCGGTTAAATATGCTTATTTTGGAACGAATGCGACAATTTTGAAGAACAGAAGATGTGTGTGCCATTCGATAAACCACTGTCGCAGGTTGAACGCTTATTTTCGATAAAATTGGCAGGTTGTCCACTTAGATCTGGACATAAAAATAAGATTTTCACTCCTTCTGTCAGATGCTGCAGCATGTAATTAGAGAAAATCATTTGGCTGTAGGTAAAATGCCAGCATAATCAAAATAATCATTACTTAAACTATATCCACTTCCCTGCACGTTGTATCACAGTCTCCTCCGGTCTTACCTATCGCCAAGCATGCACTGCTCACTCTGACTCTTTCTCCATTGTTTCACTCTCAATCTTCACTCACTCTTCCTCCATCTTAGTCTCTACCCGTCGGTTTTTGTCTCCGTCATTCCGCCGCTCTTTGGCTGAGGAGCTTGCCATTGGGATTTAGTCAAAATTGAATTGAATTATGAAGGAATTTCTCTGCAGTACGATTGGCATCATTTCCTCCACACAATGGAACATCATTCTCATATCTCTCAGTGTGGGAGAATGAAAATAGGCCTTGCTCCATTCTTTCTCTCATCCTTTTAAATTGAATTTTTCATATCACAGGGGTACTGAGACACCAGCCGTTTCCTTTAACATGGGCAGAAAAACCATTTCATAATATCAGTGAGACGCACAAGTGTGATTCAATAGGAAAAGTCTGACTGCCAGCTTCAGTACACATACGATATACCTCAGCTCAAGATTGACAAACAGGATCACATAGGATTCCTGCTGCTTAAAGGTTGAGGGCATTCCCTTAGAGCACTGGAATAGTTTGGCCTCCCAACTGCTTAAAAACATTCCACTGTGAAGAAAATGGAACACAGCCCATGTGTGTATTGTTTTAGGCCCCATCCCAATACCTCCCTAACCCTAAATTTTGCGCGTGTAGGGGGGAGCAAGGGGGAGTACAATTTGCCCTTTTAATCAACCCTCAAAATGTCGTGAGCTCTGATTCGGACTTAAAATGTGAAAAATGAAATTACCCATGAATCTTTGCAAATTCAGCGAGCCGCCTGATTTTTTTTCAACAAAGATGGCGGCCACATCTGCAGAGGAACAATTTTGTTGTAATATATTTTCGCAAATAACCGTGTTACAATGTCTAAATGTGTTGAAATATGTTGGTTTGAGCTAACCAACATATAACTAGCTAGCTAGTGGCTATTTGCTGAGTGCTTCGAGAGACTATGCCCGTCATGTAGAGCTACACGTCGGGCAAACTCTCGAAGCACTCTGCAAATAGCCGCTAGCTAGCTAGTTATGTGTTGGTTAGCTCAAACCAACATATTCCAACACATTTCGACACTGTAACAGCTAGCTCTAATAGCTAGCTAGCTCTGCTATATCTGGGTAGTTTTGTCAGTGTTTTGGATGTGTATACCGGAGTTCACTTGAACACGAATCACATTCGTGATATAGCGTATACGAGGACAGAGAAAAAACGGCTTTGACTGAGAAAAACAAACACAGCCCACGCAACAGGCAACACAACAGCTGGATCCGCCGGTATTTTTCCTGAATGAAAATAGTAGCACGCTCCACCGGTAGAATTGTCAACATGTGACGTAGGTTAGCACATTCGTTAAGTTCACTACGCTGATTTTCATATAGGGGTGTCCCAATTCCATAGGGAAGCCACTTCCCTCGACGAGGGGAATTTACGGTTGAGGACACTCCAAACCAAGTGGAAATTTTAAGGGGGAGAAATGGGACGGGGCCATAGATTTCCTCATTTCCATGTGCAACACATACACTATATTCTTTACCTTCTGAATCCTCGTCTTTTACAAGGTAACGTCCATAAGCCGGAAGCCTTAACTGCACCTTGTTTAAGTTGTTCATCATTTAGTTGCGATGGATTTTTAATTCCCAGTTTAGTTGTCTCTAAAGTTTTTGACACCTTGGCTCTTGTGCTCTGCTCCTTCAACAGAAATTGTGAATATTCAGCATGTTTCAGTGGCTATACAGTGACTCAGCGTTAACAACACCTTTGTGTCATAAAAAATTTAAGTAAAACCATTTGGCACCAAACTAACTGTAACAAATTGTTCCCCTCTGGGAAACTAAATGGAAATTTACTTAGCTACAGCATTGGGGTGCTTGCTAATTATTTCAGCTTAGGGACAAATAGCATTTTAACATAACAATGAAATACACAGATTAGTTTTAGATTAGTTTTACAAGTAGCATATTTTTATTATACACCAATGAAGCACACAACCTTATTCGTAATCAGATGATACTGCATTAATGGATTCATTAAAAAGGATTGTTTTATTGATTAATGCATATAATAATGCAGTTTGGCTTTGGCCTAAATCAATTCGAGCAAGCAGTCAGAGTAGAATAAATGGAGAACCAAGCAAAGTGGCATAAGTGGGATATAGCAACCACATTTGGTGTAAGTGCAGAGCTTATGAAGGATGTGTTCAAATGTATTTAAAAAATCCAATTAAAAATAATATTTAATAGAGGTGCCTTTGCAGAGGAGCCATAAGTGAAGTGTTTGCTAAAATATAAGTTAGTAAAGTATTATTTCAAAGCATGCTTTGGGCAAAATCGTTCTGCCGTTGTGTGTTGGTCTTTGTGAACAGAAACAATGGAATATTGTTTTTTTTTGTGAATGAGGGAGCATTTGTGTTTATACAGCAGGAGTGCAAGGTCAATCTGTGGCGAAAAAAATGTTTACCTGTCAAACTTCACTCCTTTTGTGGGGTTTTTTCTATTGTTTTTGGTTTACTAGTGCAATGTTACATTGTCTTGACTTGACACAAATATCTTATTGTGGGAATGTCAGCGTGGTGACCCATGATCTTAAACACTGCTTTACCGAGACACACAGAGGGTCATGTGGAAGTTTTTCCTCACTCGGTGTGAGAGTCTTGCTGTTCAGACTATAAAGCCCATTGAGGCAAATTGTATTTGCGATGTTGGGCTATATAAATAAAACTGACTTGACTTGACTTGACTGTATCAACATGGTATGACCTCTTTTGACAATGTTTGAATCAAACAGTTTTTTCGATATTTAACCCGAGAACACCATGGCCGGGTGGTTTTCACCCGGGCAAATAAATGTATGGGATTTTCATAAAAAGCAGGTTTTCATCTTCATTATTTTTATTTTATTTTTTTATTATTATTCCGAAATTCCTAATTTTCCAGTAATTTTGGAGCATTTTTATATGGTCCCCTCGTGATTCTTTTCTTTCATTTTGTTAGACATGACACAGTTTATTGGGTGTATTTATTATCTCGGGTAAAAATCACCCGGCGTTAGTTATGGTGTTTTGAATTTTAGCGATAGTGTTCTCGGGTTAAAGGTTTTTGTGGTACTTTCACATGTCCATTTCTCTTCATGTTAAGTGTTACCAGTATTGTAAAACATAATTTTGGGGTTTTGAGGTTGTATTTTATTTTGTTTTATTTAAACAAGACTTGGAAGCATGAAGCGAAAATTCAAGCACCAAATCTGCACCTGCAATTCAGTTGCAATTTTGCTCAGAAGGTGGCAAGGGAGATGGAAAAGCTTCCCCATCTGCATAAGTACCAGCAGCTCTGTGCACTGTGTCTGGCAATCAGTGAGGCTTGGCCTGATGACAGGGCACCTGACGGCAGAGTGGTGTCAGGTTGCTCCGGGGCATTCACAATGGACCGGGAATCTCGGCACTATATGGGAGAAGCGCAGCATCGGCGAGGCCGGCTGTCCCATCAGGAGTCGGCAGTGAAAATCAACAGTGGCAACAAAAGACGCTTCGCAGTCACAAAGATTCTCCCCTTGTCTCTTAGCCGCAGCTATTTGCCTCAGGATTCCCCTTTTTATTCCTTCATTCCAGCTTCAGGCAAATATGTAATTTTTTTTATTTCAAATCTAATCTTTTTTGGGCAGACTGTCCACGCTGTTATTTGGAAGTGATTAGATATAGCTGTTAACGATAACCCCTCTGTGTCAGTTGCTGTGGAAAAGACACTTTCACATTATTTTTCCAGCGCAGACACAAAACGGCGAGCCGCAGGCTGGGTGAATAATGGAGATGCCTCTTAACTCTTCACACATAGCAATATCCCGGCTAGAGTACAGAGGTCCTCCATCACACCAGACCACATTAGTGACAGAGGTGGTTGATACATGAGTTACTGGACCAACAGCTTTTGCCACGTGATGTCATTGTCATGTATTACTTACCGAGTATTGTTGAGGTCTGAATACCACCTTTCAAAGTCAGATATCAAAAAACCCATGATATATATTTCTTTATTTTTCAATAAATATGATTTGATAAATGAAATATGCAATTTGATGTCTGAGTGAGCCGTTAATGTGATGAGTGGTCAATCTCTGCGTAACCTGCACTTTTAGAGCAGCTATCCAACATAAATAGATTGAAAGTGAAATTGTGTCTGCTCCGAACAGCAGTAGAGAATTATTGTCAAGATTAGAGGTGACAAAACGAATGGGCTGTGAAAATATTACATACATTACGATAAGTATCCACCAACCATTTGAATTGCTTCCCCAGCCAAGAGAAAGTTATAAAGTTATCTCCCACTTTACCCTTCATATGAGGTCAATCCCAGATTAAAACCGGTGACCTTCTGCTTGTGAGGCAACAATGCTTGCCACTACCCTGCCGTTGTAGCCCCTCTTTGCATTGAATGGTCTGTATTTCAACACATATCCACTGCAGACCGAGTATGTTTTCTCCTCTGGTTGAGACATTTTTGAGACGGACACTGAGGCCTTTTTAAGCTCAGTTAGAAGTTAGAACCAATTATTGCAACTTTCAACCCTGGTGTTGAAATGCTACGAGCTGCATTATTGGATGGTTGGCAGTGGGTGGATCAACAGACCAGAAACACCAATCAAATATAAAAATTTTGAATACCCTGTCTGAATAGTTTTTTATATCATAGAATCCAGTATTTCACTTAAGCGGTTTCCTTAATCTCTAATGACATACAGTAATTTTATTACTTAATAATGCATTTTTACATAATTTGCCTCTAAGCTTAGACCAGCAAACTACACTTTTCCCCTCAACTTACTTCATGTTAAATCATCACTTATAATTATCTGCTTATCACGCTCCTCAATTAGCCGCTGCTGTTTGAAGCTACGTCATGTCAGATTGTGTTGCAAAGTAATTTCCCAATCAGCTGAAGTGTGGCCCCTGTAATCCATCCCAGTGTATGTGCAGCTTTACCGTGCACGCTGATGTTTTATCTTGACTTGTAGAGATCAATTGAAGGGTGAGAAGTTAAAGAGATCCAGGCTTTATGAAGTCAAAATGTTTTTACATTTTGTGTGTTCTCCATCAATCGTTGTAGGTAATTAACAAAGACATTATCTAATGACCTCAACTACAGGCACGTCACAATATTTTGAAATTGACATTGTCCACAGTGCTTTGCCATAATATTAATATTTAGAGTATTTACCGAAGCGTGTGTGCAGCCTGCACATAGCGATTCATAAAATTGGAAGTGGACTTTGGCTTATATATTGAGCCAGCTTTTTGAACATGCATCTCTAGACAACAAATAAAGGCACAGTGCAGCCTAGTGTTTTCTTCTTTCTTTTTTCCCCAAATGAACTAAGACAACACAACCTCAGCTCTAAGGCGGGACACAAAGGATCCAATTTATATAACATTGATTCCTTTTCATTCTGTACTTGAACACATGATATCTGTTTACAGATGGCATACGATTATTAACATTTTTTACATTAATGGTAGCCTCTTTGTGATCGACAAATCCAGCTCTCGCTGCGTGGGACTGGAGGCGGTAAAGGTTGTATGTAATATCACTGGGAGTTAGACTACACAGACAAATAAAAACAAAAAAGGCTGCAGGAACACTGTGTAGGCAGCACAGTATTGCTCTTTATTACCGTGTTAAAATATGCCGTGGTTCCGTTGTAAAGACAAAACCCGACTGTAGCTTTCTGCTTTGAGTTTGTAATACCAGTCGTTTAAATGAGGCCATGTTGTCCTAATCTAAATGTCGGTTACGAGTTCTGTCATCATAATTGTCCTCCTCTTTCATTCTTACCCTCATAGCATCTCACTCCCACAACAATGCTCAAACAATCCCTCTCTCCCGCCTCCAGTCTCCCAGAATCTAATCCTTCTGCTCGTCCCCTCCAGCCAAAGAGTCGTCTGTGTCTGCCTGACCAACTCCCCGCTCCTGCTCAGCCTCCCCTTTCCGTCCTTCCGTCTTGCTGCATACCCTGCAGCCCCCAAGGCCCTGGCAAAGGATTTGTGCTCCAACTTAAAAAAAAAAAAAAAAAAAAAGCGAGAATCTATTTGCCATCTCTGCAGCCCCAGTCAGTTATCTTCCCCAGGATACATGCTGTCTCTACGGAGTGATGCCTTTAGGAGGAGTTTAAGCAAGAATCCATATTTAAATAACTAAATCTCCCCCTCGTTTTTAAGAATGCTTCACTGAAATAACCATCTGCCTGAGTCAACAGCAACAAGGAGTGAAATAATGTGGACACAATCACGCAATAACATATTTGTTATCGTCTGGTGTATATCAGCTCAATGTAAGGTCATTTGTTTCACGCCAGGGGAGTCCACTTCAGTGAGACCAACTTTTGAGACAATTTATCACATAAACATACCATAGAAATATCTAGTTATAACATGAAAATGAAATGATTTGTTTATTTGATGATTCCCGTTAATTTTGCCATCAAGTATTGCTATACTAAACATAAGAAATGTGAAGCAACATAAAACTATGAGAGGCCGTTTGAGAAATAATTCAGTCTTGCGCTCACGTTACGTCATACTCTCTCACAAACAGTACTATAGTCGTGTACATTTACTATCATACTCTCTCACAAACAGTACTATAGTCATGTACATTTACTATCATACTCTCTCACAAACTGTACTATAGTCACGTACATTTACTATCATACTCTCTCACAAACAGTACTATAGTCACATACATTTACTATCATACTCTCTCACAAACTGTACTATAGTCACGTACATTTACTATCATACTCTCTCACAAACAGTACTATAGTCATGTACATTTACTATCATACTCTCTCACAAACTGTACTATAGTCACGTACATTTACTATCATACTCTCTCACAAACAGTACTATAGTCACATACATTTACTATCATACTCTCTCACAAACAGTACTATAGTCATGTACATACTCTCTCAAAAACAGTACTATAGTCACGTACATTTACTATCATACTCTCTCACAAACAGTACTATAGTCATGTACATTTACTATCATACTCTCTCACAAACAGTACTATAGTCATGTACATTTGCTATCATACTCTCTCACAAACTGTACTATAGTCACGTACATTTACTATCATACTCTCTCACAAACAGTACTATAGTCACATACATTTACTATCATACTCTCTCGCAAACAGTACTATAGTCATGTACATACTCTCTCACAAACCGTACTATAGTCGCGTACATTTACTATCATACTCTCTCACAAACAGTACTATAGTCACATACATTTATTATCATACTCTCTCGCAAACAGTACTATAGTCACGTACATTTACTATCATACTCTTTCACAAACAGCACTATAGTCATGTACATAAAACGATACAGACGGTGTCACAGTGTACACACATATTAAACATATTATGCATAATAACCTGTTAAAACTAATTTGCTGTTTAAACATTGATTTCTCTGCTAATTGAATCATTGAGTGCGTCTCAGGAAGTTAATATTTAGCTTGGGTAAAGAAAACCGGCCTGTTGCCTGGTGACGTATGATTCTTAGTTACAGTAAATCAGAGCACTTTTGTTATTATGTGATTGTGACTCTTTTTAATTTTTGTAAAAATGAAAAAAATTCAACAAATAAAACTATAAAAGCAGAGGCTGTAATCTAAAAAAAAAAATAATAATAATTCAACTCAACACATAGTTGATCAAACACATTCCACGAGTGAAAGTACAGATCAAAGATGCACCAATCAAAGAGCATATTTCATAAAGAAAATAGATTCCATATTTATCCATTAAAACGCCCTCAATTTGAACAGTCATAAAAAGTAGTGCTTATGTATTTTCCAAACAACAGATAGAATCAGAGACAGCCTGACCGCCCGAAATACACTGGCTGCAGAATGGATGCGTTGCGCTCTGATCCGCACAGCTCCACCAATTTACACTGCCTGCTTCCTCGTGGCTGGACAGCTGGAGTCGTGAGGCTAGGTTTTCCTCACGGTACTTCTCGCACGGAAAAAACACTGTATATGTGTTGTAAACACAACAAAGGGAGCAGTATCACTACTGACCGAAGAAACGGGAGCACGCTGGGATGGCAAGGATTCTTTCTGTGATTTGATTTAAGTGAAATACGATGTGATGTCAACACAGGATGTTTTATTCTGAAAAGTATACCAGATGTTTTATTTGCCTATACTTCTGTGCTGCATATCCACTCCAACAAACTGAGTGGACCCGGCACGCATAATGAATGGGTGTAAATGGCAAAACTACAGTGTCAAGCAGCTTTGAGTGGTCATCAAGACTAGAAAAGCTCTACATAAATACTGTCCATTTACCATGGATAGAGAGATGTAGGTGAATAATAACATCGACAACAGCAAAATGAATCATCAAAATGTATGCACTGCAGCTTTAAAAGGGACATATGCTAAATCAACTTTTTAATCATTTAAAGATGCCATATGTAAGAATGTGGCCAAAAACGGTTACTACATTCAAATTCAAAATACCAAGGTCTTTTAGGTTTTATTTTCTGACGTAACTGGCAACCCGTGGTTGCTCGGCAGCTGAGACTCTACTGACTGCAATGATTGGTAGATGGCGGTAGGTGGCGCCACATGCCAAAACATGATTTCAAAACATAAACATGATTTGCAGTCTGCAAAATATTTAATGTAAATATTTTGGCTGTACTGTTGTTGTTGGTGAGTTCAGTTTGTTATATGAACAATATTCCTGAGTCTCTGTGACATATTAGGAGGATTTTATGGCTTGTTGCTTTAGATTTATTACATAATGCACCTTTAAATCCTTATATTTGGGACTCTGGAGGCCCTATCAGATGGAAAAGTTTGAAAAATAGATCATTCACTCATGTTTCTGTGGTCCTCCTCAGTCTTAGTACAGGAGATGAAGCACGCAATGTTGACTTCCACGCTCAATGGGACGTCATCTCGTGGTATCTGAAAACCGGAAGCGACAAAGTCCTTGAAAAGTTCTATTCTTGGCTCCACAGTGCAGCACAGAGTTCTACATAAACTTCCAGCCGCAGAGGATTTATCTGTCCAGTAGATACATGTTATATATGACGGCAATGTAGCCAGTAGCCTTAGTGGCTGATGTCATTTCCTGTCCCTTAAGTTTCATTTTACTTTTTTTAAGGTGGACCTAAAGAGATACTTCTAAACAGAGCGTTCTGAACAGGGTTGTTTTGGCAGGGTGATTGAACTGCTGTGGTGCTTCATCCTTATGGTATTGTTCATTATGTTCATTAGGACACCAGGGAACTAGGTTAACTTGGAGAAATAGATTATAATATGAACCCTTTAAATGAAATGGAAATCACAAGAGAGTTTTCTCGCTCTGTTCTTTGTAAATCATTTATTATCAGTAATTTAGAAGCACTGCTGGGCGCAAAACTTAGGATGCACATCAGGACTAAAAAAAAATAAAATAAAAATCATTATTTAGATCAAAGTCCAAGAAATGCATCTGGCTAATGGTCACACGAACAGGTTTCCAGAACTATTTTCAAGCCCCACTAATGGTATGAAGAACACAGAGTTGATGTCTCTCGCCCATTGAGCTCCATGCGGCGCGTGCCTTAAAAGCATCTCTCAGTATCTGGTGTAAAAAGGCTGATGGATCCTGTGTGATGATTTCTACATGCCGTGGATTTTGTTTGGTAGAAAAGTGGTTGAATGGGGAGAAAGCAGAGACCGGCGCTATTGATCTGGGTCGACTCATGCAGCAGAGGCGGGCCTGTTCCGCTGTATCAGTGCTTTTCTTGACTTTTACAAGAGGTGCTTGTGTGTGTGTGTGTGTTTGGGGGGGGTTCGGATGAGTAGACGCTGCGAGGAGTCATCTTTCTGTTGTGGATTAGTGGTAAGTAGCCATTAGTAAACGGATCTTTGCTAGAGGAAATTTAATGGTCTCCTAACTGTATTTACAAGCCATTCAATTTGATAAAGGGTGCGATCTTGAATGATTTATTCCAATGATCGTCCTCTCACTATCAAATTTAGATTTTCATATGTATTTTTTTTTATTATTATCCCTCCTTTGTCTACTCCTTAGCTCTGTAATCACATCTCATATGGATATAACAGGATTTAATAATGTATTCTAATGTTGGCATAACAGTGAACATCACAAACCTAATTGTTTTTTTTTTTTATTTTCTTACCCTTATTTAAATCCTAGCTAAATTGTATAAAAACCAGCTAATACATCAAAAGGGGCGAAATATTGAAATATGGAGATAGGAAGTGGCTCAGTGATTAGTGTGGCAATCATTCATCAGAATTCATTTGCCAGTGGCAAAAAAGGAGAAAATGAAACTTTTTGTCTGACTAATAATGACCGAAAAAGAGCAATAAGAGCTTTTCTTCCACATTCTCGGTTCCCCGTGACACCATTTGACACTTGCTTATGTTTGCTGTCACGTCTGTACAGATGCGTCATTGTCTCCGAGCATGAAAATCTGCGCAAGAGTCTGCCTTTCTCTCTACAAATAAATGTTCTGAGTGTAAATGAGAGAATTACTGAAAATAGTGCACATGGCGTTGTGGATTTTTTTTTTTTCTCCCAATATATGTCACTTCCATCTGGAGCTCTTGATAAGATGGAACTGCATAAATAGACATCTTAACATGTTGCACCATGAATTAACACCTGCTAAGTTATTATATTGGTTAATATGGGATGAGATGATATCACATAGAGTTAAAAATGAACTATTTTATATCTAAACAGCCACGACACCGTCTTCATATTTAAACACGAGTCGCATATTTAAATTAAAAAGTGAAAATGTGCTCTGGCACAGAGTTACTTTAAGTATAGGATGTTTTTTTCTTTTTTTTTACTTTATCACTCTATTCAATTTCTGCTCGAGCTAATTTGCGCACTCATAATATTGAGTCCATAACCTCACTGTGTTCATGTAGGTCCACCTCATATAATCTTCAGAATAATAATAATAGTGCAAAATGCTATTTAATATTTAAGGCTGTTTAATATTTAACGCTGTTTTTTCCGATTTTCAAGAGTGAACTTAAGGAGGCCAGAAAAATCCTACACACACACACTGTTGTTTTTAAAAGTGAGCTGAAGAAGCTCCCATGGAAGAGTCAAATAAGACTCTAGTTGTTTTTTTTAAGATATACATTTTTTGTGTCTTCCAGCATCCTCATCGGCGGGTGACCTTCTCCACCACGAACCCCGTGCAGGATCTGCAGGATGCCTCTCAACACAGCTACTATGACAGCGGCTTGGAGGAATCAGAGACTCCGAGCAGCAAGTCATCATCTGGTCCTCGCATTGGACCCCTGACCCTGCCTGAGGACCACTACGAGAGGACCACTCCGGATGGAAGCATCGGCGAGACTGAACACCCAGAAAATGGTACGTTGACTATTCTCCCCTTTTTTTCCACACATGTATTTGAATTAAAATAGATTTAATAAGCTGTTGTTGCTGTGTGTATGTGTATTTGTGTTTCTGTTTGCACTTTTGTGAAAAATGTTGTGGAAGACCTGCAACTTGCTGTGTTTGTTAATGGCTGTGTGAAATGCTGGTGTTTTTTTAAGCAGATCTGCATATGGCTTGGTGCTTTGTGTGGACATGTGTGTGTGTATATAGGTGTGTGCATGTGTGTGTGTTGTATCAGCAGGACTAGAGGTAGCAGCGTCTTCATCCTCCTCATCAGCAGCAGCTCCTCTGTCAGGCATCCTTAATGACCCTGCCTCACAAGTGTGCTAATTAAAAAAAAAGCCCAACTAATGAAGCATTTGCCCTCTAAATAAATCCAAACCATGACATCTGTGCAGACAACGCTGCGTTTACTCTGGGCTTTTCCTTTTGCCTCCACTTCGACCCAAGTTGTGGTGTAGCTGAGGTGTGCAGGAGCATCAATCTGGGGGCTGACCACTGACGGTCGAAGCACAGGTCCATAGTAGAGAAAGAAAAGTCACTGCAGCTGCTCTGCAACTGCCAGCAAATTGCTGCTGCCTTAAGCTGCCAGACATAATTCATTACCTGCCTCGTAACACACGATGATAAGCGATTCACATGGTGCATTTCCAGTGATTATGGTATTTTTTTTTTTTGCATTGCACCACTCTCTGGATTAGACCCTTTCACACGGTAATGTTTCACCACTCACTTTGAATCTTATATTTGTATACTGTTAGTTTATAGCAGTGTCTCCCAGACTTTCTGTACGGGGACCCACATTCTAAAGATGTCAAAGGACTCATTACAGCGACCTAGTTCGATTCCACCCGTCTGCCTGCTTTCACACGCTGTCTTATCCTATAAAGGCAAAAAGCAGACAAAAATATCTTAATATATGGTGATTAACTAACTCACAGCCATATCTGTAATCCCTGATATAATTTCGATTTGGTAAACTTTCCAGTTTTCAATGGAAATGTTGGCTAAACTAATTCAAACTTTATTTTACGAGTGCTATTTAAAACTCACGTTCACCAATTCCCCAGCGAATACCTATAGTGTGTTGTCATTCTCTGCACCGTGTAAAATGCGGTGTGTAACACTTGATAGAGCTGTTGATCAACGCTGACAGTTAACTTTGTCACAGACACAGATTCATCTCTTGTCAATGGAACTGTAGATTCCGAGTGTGGAGAGGTTTCTACGCTTTTTTATCATTTTTTTTCCAAGTTGAAGAGGGGAACAAAAGCCTATTTCAGTCTCAAGCATCCCAGTAGCAAAAGTGCTGCAGTATCAAAGGCTAAAATGTGTCACTGTCATGCCAAAACAGCAGATGACAAAGTTCTATTATTAGTATAGTGTCTTGCATGGTGATGCATTGCCTCATGCTCGACAATCGTGGCAGATCATATTAGCTAGCGTATTCATCTCTATTGCGTGTGCTTATTGTTTATTTGTTTATGTCAATTAGTGACACCATATATCAAGAAGGGAGTGTGTTGTGTTTGTGTGTATAGAACAGGACACGTTAGTAAAGGAGGTCGCTCTTCCTCAGGTGTAGGTGTTAGGGATGTGCACGAATATTCGATTATGTTATTTGTTTCATTATTAAAAAAGTAAATTGTTAATGTGACTTTTCGTAATTATATTAAAAATAAATAATTATCAGTGGCTGCAGCAGCACAAGTGATGACATTTACGAGGATCTTCGAGTTCATCTCGTTAGCTCCTCCTCTTAGATCAACATGTGGTGGAGCCTGCATTATTTTCACTAGCTCTCATGAGTTGAAGCATTGACACATTTGACAAAATACTCCTTTCAAATATCCGTAAACCATTTGATGGATGAAATTTTTCCGAGATCAACCAAATCCAAGGAAACTAACTTTAGTGAGCTAAAGATAACTAGGTTAGCATGTTGTGTAGCTATGCTAACCACTACAAAATCTGTTTACAATCCCTTTCCATACAGACATTTCTGTGATATGAAAACAGCTGAGGACAGCTTGTTTTATTTGGTCAATGTATTTATTTATTTTAATGATTTGAACGTGTTGAATCTTTAAGGGGTTTAACGATTTAGAGGATTTACGGGGGTATATTTGAACCTCTACCCTTTTTACCCGGGTAATAATGAGTAATGGGACTGGGCATTAGGCTGCTGCTTCAGGATGTCAGATGGCAAAATCTACTTTTTAGTGTCTACTGCGTGTCCCTTCATGTGGGGCTTTTGACAAATTAGTTGAGACTGAAAACCAGAGGAAGAGTTCCTTTGGACTATTTTTCAGGTTCCAAAAACACTGGAGAAACCGCCTGTATCTGTATTGTGTCTGATTAATAATGTGGTGTATTACACTTGAAATAGGAGTGCTAAGTAGAACCATGTTAGGTTCTTCAGCTTTTCCTCATAGGAGAGCCCTTTTTGGCTACAGGTAGAACCTTTTTATAAAGGTTCCACCAAGAACCCTTCTAAAAACTTTATTCAGGAAAGGGGTTTTAAAGGGTTCTCTGGATCAAAATGGTCCTTACTGGAACCATTAGTGTTACCAAGAACCCGTTGAAAAACCCTTTCTTCGAGAAAGGGGTTTTTCAGAAGCAAATGGTTCCAGGTAGAACCTCAGCCGTTGTAGAAGAACACTTTTGGAACACTTTTATTTCTAAGAGCGGATACAGTAACCATCTCTTACTTCTATTTATTTTGTATTTGCTGTGTACCCTCTTGTGAGTCTTTCATAAGTTTGCATCGATTAGACCTATAGTCCACACACAAGAGCAGATCCAGTCGAAGGCCTCATCAAACTAACTGGCTGTGGAGTTTTACAGCATATTAAATAAATCTAGATATATTTTAATGTATTTAGATATATAAATAGTGTTGATATTAAGTTATTTGGTTTTATGTTGGAGTTAACAATTGTACAAGAGTGACACTGGTTATATATATATATATATTTGTATTAATAACAGTCAGGCACTGGCTACTCTGAGTAGGTGGGAGGGGGACCCCCAAATCAAATTCAAGTAATAAAGGCTTGGGCAAGCCCTGCACAGGAGGTGAAACAGAGGAGACACTAGTGAAGTTTGACGTTAAGGGGGAAAACTTCATTTTACCTGACTGCACATTTACCCTTTGGCGGAGTTTGAGGAAAGTCCCCTTTGCAGGAGATTTTCTAAAATGTTCATTTTCAGAGACCAAAGCCACAGTTTGTGTGTCTATGTATGAAATAGTCTCCACAAATACAGGCTGCATATGCATAACCCAGAACCCAGATAGTTGTCTCATTTCCTTCACTCACTGTGTGCCAAATATGCATTTTCTTTTTCTTTTTTTTTTCCTATTGTAACTGTTTGTGTTTTTTGCCATCTGCACAACACAGTTTTTTTTCCAGACTGTGTGCTCTTTGTTGTCAGCAGCAGGAGAGCAAGATTGTGAGTGAAGATGGAGCAGTTAGAGAATGAAAAGATGGCACAAGATGGGGGGGGAGATTTTAGATTGCGAGAGCGGGCTGGGACGAAGAGACTCTGACAGCGGAGGCAAAGCCCACAGGATGAACACATCGGGCAGAGAGAGAGAGCGAATGATGCAAAAGATGAACTGCAATCTGAGGCTAGACCTAATTAAAATGTGAGTCTGACCTCAGGGAGATCACAGAGATACCACATAAAATGAGGGATTAGACAGAAAAATCAAACCAAACAGAAGTATTCCTCCCCAGCGCCACCTGAATAGTGATGTGACATCTTTTTTCTTTCTTTCTTTTTTTTCTCTAGCATGTGAGTGACTGAGTGACGGGATGTACTGGTGCGAAGCTTTATTCATTGCAATGAAGATGAGTGACAGGCAAAAAAACTGGTCAACTGAGCATGAAGTGTCATTCAATTGAAGTTGGATAGAAAAACTCAACAGATGAAGCCCAGACTGTCAGTCTTTGCATCATTGGGACCTGGAAAAATGGATATAGATGTGTGTTTTATTGAACTTTGATCTTATTTGTGAGAGTGGCCTACAGCAGCAGAGAATATGTAACTCATCATTTATTTTAGCTTTACTAATATTATAGTGTCAGTCAGCTCTACATTGTGTTAGACGCTGCAGGTGTCACTTTCTTTAACAACGCTTTTAAAACACTTCACTTGGATGAACACAGTGATTAAAACAATAAAATCTGCCACTAAAATCTTAGGACAAAATTAGATTTGTTGTTTCAGTATTAATTATTGAATGACTAATAATTATTAATTAATTAATTAGTTAATTAATTATTATTATACAAGCAGAACAATAAACAATATGTATATGTTAGGGCTCAACAATTAATTATTTTCTGATTGAAATTGAAAATTATTACATTTTTGATTGTTCTATTAGGTTAGCAATATGATATGGCAATGCTCTCTTGAAGCTGGACTTTCAACCTTTACACTGTCTCTGTAACCCACATGGTTTCTAGACCCATCTGTGTAATTTATTGGTATTTATCATGCCCACCTCTAGGTGGCGCATCATCTCCAGAGTGCATTCTCACTCTGATACACTGATGAAATAATGTAATGACCTGATGAACACAGTGAAACGAACACACTGAGGATCAAGGTTTGCATTTTATTTTGGATTAGAAGAGCTGTTTCACCATGTCAACCTTCTTTATGAGTTCCGGTAAGCATGGCTGCTACATGTTAGTAGGCTAAAGCCGTGCCTTGTTACATACACTGTGGCACGGGGGTCCGCAGACGGCGCGCGACATACAAGCATGCTACAAGCGGAGGCGTTTATGCTCAACCTGTTGTTCGTTGCAGTATTCGCCTCAACGGCAGGGGGCATACATCCAAGATATTCAGTGAATAAGCAGGAAGTCAATGTGTGCTGCCGGATAAACGTCCACAGCCTAGCAACAGTAATCATCAACATCTTTCCGCATATCGCTTACATTGTCCTCAAAAATTGCTGCGTGGTCGAAGATGAAGAGAGACCCAGAGCATGGCAAGTGCTAAACTTTTATACCTACAGAACACCCCTCTCACATCCCTTTGTCTGTTGCGGGGGTCTGCCTCTCCAAGCCGTGCTTTCACACCCCTTTGTCTATTACAGGTATCGGGGCCGACCCCCCCAGAGGTATCCTGCAGGATGTTGTATTTAGGTACAAAGTTGAGTGTAGACATCCTAATTTGAATAGACAAAAAGACCTGGTGTCTTGTGTTAGGAAAGGGATGTTGAGCAGTTGAATTTGCCATGACAAGACCCACATTAATAGTAATAATAATGAATTTATTCGTTTAATGCTTTCCATCAAAGTGCTTTACAGTAAATAAATAAAAACACACAAGTGTAATGAAATTATACACAATGGGTTAAGAAACAATAGGAATATCCACAGTGCTAATACAATTGCAGACACAGTAAAACAACGGCTTTAAAACACCAAGTGACACCAAGAAAGGACAGAAAACAAACACCAAAGACTGATAAGCCATGAGTGAGCTTCGATTTAAAAACCTCAGTAGAGCTGGCCTTCCTTCAAGAGGAAGAAAGTGTGAAAGCACGGGAAAGAAAAAGCATTCTCACCAACCTTTCTGACAACTGGGACAACCAGACGTCCACTTTCCTAAGATCGCAGATACCGTGTGGGCACATAAACATGTATCATGTCTGACAAATATGAGGATGCAAGACTGTTAAAATCTTTATAAATAAGGAGTAACACTTTGTAATCACCCCTGGTCTGGATAGGGAGCCAGTAAAGAGAGGCTGCTCCAGTCAAAATACAACCTGCTGCATTTTGGAGCATCTGAAGGCCTCTGAATCTCATCTTGGGCAACCCTGAGAACAGCACATTACCATAATTCAGCCTGAATGTTTCGAAAGCATGGATAAGAGGGTCAATATCTTTCAGAGAAAGGATTGGTCTGATTTTGCTATGGTTCAACAGCAACAGAAAGGATGTTGAGTCTGGATCTTACGGTGGCCCTGAAGACTCAATACGTATGTATCTATTGCATTTGTGCCTTCAGGGCCACTGCAGAATAGTGTCAATAACAATTTGGCGTCCTAATCGGTCCTAATATTGAGTCTTTGTTCACTCATGTTGGTAAAGGGTCCAGAGAGAAGGTGGTATTTTGAGCAGCCTTAAACATCTTAGTTATTTCAACCAAGGAGGTTCAAACTATCAGACACGATGACCCTGATACGGTAACTGTATGAACAATGAAGTAATCCATGGAATTTTGTGCAGTGAGGTTAGTATTGGAGGCTGGCTGCTGATATGGCTCCTGGTATTTTTCTTATTGTTCACAATGAAAGTAGGAAGCCTTGGGAGCAGACATTTCAAACTGGTACATGTATTCCGACTAACATGCCATATTTGAGAATGAACTTCTAACTTGTATGTGTTACTGTTTTCATGGTTTCTCTTTCTCAGTGTGAGAAGACCTCATATTTGAGGACGTCTTCTTAGAAACAAATACATTTGGGATAGAAGTATCAAATAAAATGAGTCATCTAAAATAAGTAAGACATAAATCTTGTCTACTAACAGAAGTACAGACCATAGCCAGTTCTAATGTACTGTATGTCCATGCTGATGTGTTGGTCCAGACACAAACTGTGATATCAATAATGTTTAAACAGTCTTTTACTAAAGGCTTGTCCTCACAGCGTGACTGTTTGAATCCTTGACAATCGCCGTATTTTCGTGGACTTTAGATCACTGCAATCAAAACAACTGAAGACTTGTTCAGAGTGAATACCTGCACTTCAAAGCTGCAGTAAGGATCACTATATGCAATCAGTTCACATTTAGAACCGTCATAAAAAACAAAGCAGTTTCCAGACAGTCGAGGAGAGTTAAAAAAAAAAAAAAGCTGCAGCCAGGGGGTGCTGATTTCCCTTCACATTCACTTCTCTGTGATACACATTCCACATGCGGCCCCCCACTTAATATCATGTTATAATGAAAACATGGCCGACCACCTCACTGTCTTTTAAACACAGTGTGTAACTGAGGAACAGCTGTCAGCGAGGTGATAGAATATAATAAATGTTTGCTAGCAATGTTTTTATAACACTAATAAGACATTTTGTCATTATTATCCCATTATTAAATGTATCATATACAATATTCAATTACTTATAGAAATACGCTTGTTAGGGCCTGAGCCACGAATAAAATAAATGTCTGTTTTTGATATTAATGCATTCATTTTGCATCATAAATAGTATTATTAAGTATACGTGTGATATCATGATGCAATATTGTGAACAGTTGTTTTTTTCCCCCCGCTATTTGTTCTCTACTCCGGCCCCCTCTTGACCACAATAGATGTGCATTGGCCCCCAGGTCATTTAAGTTTGAGACCCCTGCATTAGATCAATTAAAATAGAGTCCAGAATAATAAAAGTTTTATTTAAGAGCGACTTTCATCTACTCCCCAGCCAGCCGTGCTGTGCAATCCACCAGCTGCAAGTTCGCCAAATGCCGGATGCAAGATTTACAGAATTTGACAGACATGAAATCACAGTTTTTCATCAGCAAGGCCACTCTCAATCCAAAAAAAACACCCCAGTACTACACTCGTGGTTGTATCCAAGCTGTTATAAAGACATTTCTGCCATGGGACATAGTTTTATTTTTCAGCATACAGTACAATAGCAATGTTAATGCAGTGAAAACATATTGTTTTTTTGAAAAAAAGCAGCTGATAAAACAGAAAGAGAGAGAAATACAATAAAAGAGTAAGGAGGAAATGAAAGACTAAAGCCTCAAACAAGAAAAACTGACTCTGTTTTGCCTGTCGTGGCTATTTTTTTTTTTTTTTTCTAATTATTATTTCAGTGTACATGTTTCCTGCATTTTCTGCTTGTGTTAATCTTAATAAAGATGCAAAAATAAATACGGTCGTCATTAAAGCCTTCGTGAAAAAACGGTGCTGTGGCAATTACTGTATGTGAAATAATAGAACAAAGGAAACATTAAAAAATTATATAACACAAACAATTAAGGGCAAGCTTGAAATAAAGCACCGTGCTTAGAATAATAAAAAAGGCTTTTGTTAGAAGAAGAAAAAAGTGTCGTCAGTAATGATTTGAACGAAGTAATCAAGATATTCTCTTATGAAGCATGCAGTAATAACTTTGTTCAAAATAATTGAATTTAAAGGATATGTGTGAGGTCTCCAACATTCTGTTTGCTTCACTGAAATAAACATTAACGTTATACCCTCGTGGTGCTTTTGGAATGAAGGGTATTTTCAAAGTATGGTAATAAAATCCCTGATATACAGCATGTACGCCTGCCTGATCTGTGGCAATTAATTTCTGGACTTCCTTTTCTCATATGCCTGAGCAGCTGCTCCATCCTAGTTTTTTTTTCTTTTTTCTCTCCCTCTAATTCTTATCTTCAGGCAGTGTTAGAGTGCACTCCATTTCATTTTGTCCCCCCCTGTGTATTTCTCACTCTCGCGTTCGCGCGCATATGCACGCACATCGCTCAGCCGAGGGTTGATCTCATCAGAGGTGTTTATCCAGCGGATGTGCGTCTGTGTGTGCTGGTATTACTCATGGAATCCATTTCCAGTCACATTATGAGAACTTATTTTCCTTGTGGGGACCAAAAAAAAAAAATAATTGTGGACATGTTTTATCATTAGTGCATGCATTTGGGTTTGGAGTGTTAAGCAAGTATATGTTTTAATTCTACAGGAAATGAATGTAAGTCATTTTAATGTCCTTGGAAGCGTGTGTGTGTGTGTGTGTGTGTGTGTGTGTGTGTGTGTGTGTGTGTGTGTGTGTGTGTGTGTGTGTGTGTGTGTGTGTGTGTGTGTGTGTGTGTGTGTGTGTGTGTGCGTGTGTGTGTTTCTAAGTCCTGGTGGGTGTTCCACCACGCCCCAAATCGCTAAATCATTTTGATTACAGTGCTGTTTTACTTTAATAGACTCTCATCATAATCACTGAGCTCTGTAATTCTCTTCAAATTGATTGCTTTAGACAGCATGAAAACTGCTTATCTTGTATGTCTGCTTGCTGTCGAGACGCATGATTTGTCCTCCACAGTGAAAATCAGACATGGGCCGCTTTGTCCCGTCCGTCCGTCGTCAGTATTTCACACGTTACTGATCGGATTTTTGAACGGCGGTCATGTCAAAGTCAGTACGGTATGTGTTTGTCGCTGGATACGTTCACGGCATTTCACACACACATAAGAGAAGCAGAGAATATGAACATGTGGGTGCAATTTACACATTTATCATGTTCAACATAATTGCAATTTAATAGCACGCTCATATTTTTCGGTCCTCTATATTAGATGCAAAAGACATGAATTTCATGTCAGTTTTCACTTTGATGCTTTATTTGAAATATTTGAACCCAGAGGACAGATGATGTAGTGCAATTTAGGAGGGAAAGGGAGGCTGTACATACCTGCTAAATTCTATGTTTGTCACTGAATTCCAGCTGTTGGTTGCACTGTTGTTGACTGTTTGTGAGCTCTAGCTATACGTGAACAACTGTGTGGTGGTAGAGCAGGTAGTCCGTCAACCAGAAGGGTTGAGGCTCAATCCCGGGCTCGGTTAGTCCACATACTGATATACCATACCTAAGACTGAAGTCCAATGGCTATGATAGATGTGTGACAAAGAAGGTGCTGCATCTACAGTATGTGGATGAGTAAATGAAAATGGCAAAACTGTGGTGTGAAGCACTGTTTATGTCCCAAAGACAGGGTCGGGACCCACAGATGGGTCAGGGGATATCTTTATTGGGTCCCCTGTCAAATTTTCCCAAATGTTTTTTTATGATTTATTTGTTTAAATTTAAGTTTTCATGAATTAACCAAACATTTCTTGGAAACCAGATGCTTTGTAACCTAGTTCCCTGGTGTCCTAATGAACATGTCTGTGACATGCTTTGGTCAAAATACCATAAGGATGAAGCACCACAGCAGTTCAATAATTTCATTTGCAGGCTCTAGCAGGCACATTGCCGTCATATATAACATGTATCCGCAGGACAGATAAATCCTCTGAGGCTGCAAGTTTGTGTAGAACTCTGTGCTGCACTGTGGAGACAAGAATAGAACTTCCAGTTTTTCTGATATGGTTGCCCTCGCCAACACTCTTGCGTGTGTCCCCGAGACAACAATTCCAGGAATTTAGCGCATTGTGACGTCCCAAAAAGTTGATTTAGCATAATATGTCCCCTTTTATGGACCATTGACAATAAGAACATATTTAACTTGTACAACTTAATCACATAATTAGTCAGCTTTAGTTTTGTACAATATGTGTGAAAAATTGGTTTGGTTTACTCTATACTATTTTATTTTTATGTCTGAGTATTTTAAGCCCCAATTGTAAAACCTCCACCTGCCCCACAAACCAAAGTCAGAATCATCAGGGACCAATGATCAGTCTCTTCTTGGGACACAAGTGTGACTGGCAGCCCCACCGTGTCCAGTCCAGCTCAGACAATAATCACTCTTCAGGGGCTCAGTGGTTCGGAGACTTGGCTGTGATACGAGAGTGAGCTCTGATAGGACACAGGTGGATTGGAGACAGGTACCAGCGTGGAAACAGGCACACACACACACACACACACTCAGCTGACCACAGATGGAGGAATTGCGATGTGGCCGTCTGCCCAGTGTGATGTCTCCCTGTGTCTCCCTCTGTACGGACCCACTGCCATATGGGTGACTGAGGAGGCTGCGATAAAATGGAATAACTGGAGCTCACATGATAATGAAGTTCTTTAGTAATGCTGTCTGATTTTTTTTTTTTTTCCCTGCTTTAGATCTCTCAGATGGTGCATGTCGTGTCTTTAGAACTCCTGTCAGGGATTTTCCTCCGCTTTCAGTGTGTGCCATATCAGTACCAAACAGCACACCACCATTTTAGCCATCAGTGCTGCACAGCGTGATTTTTCTGTTACAGTTACTTTTTTTTGTTATTGTTCACAAGCATCAGTCAATATTGGAACCATTTTTTTTCAATACATCTTCACGCTGTGTACATTCCCAACATGCATCATGGCCAAATAATTGATTGTAACTCATTAGACATATCACTAAAATGCATGCATTGTAATAAGCTTGTTCAACCAAAACGATGGCATCAATTCTGAAAACAGGAAGTATCACATTATCGTTTTTTTCAATATAATATACAAACACCCCATCACATTATTGACTCTACTAAATTCTACTTAATGGGTGGATGCAGATTTGTTGTTTAGTGGAATTTTAAATTGTAACTAAACTCTTAAACCACTGTTTTCAGGTGTGAACAGTGCATATGGGTTTATCTCTAGTTAATGATATTTGTTGATCCTTCACAGTTTAGTTTAAAGTATTGAAATTATACATGTTTTGATAAATATTGGCATATCTACTGCCCGCTCTGGTCAAACACCAGCTACTTAAAGAGATACTACTAAACAGAGCATTCTGAACTGGGCTGTTTTGACAGGGTGATTGAACTGCTGTGGTGCTTCATCCTTACGTTTTTTTGACCAAAGCATGTCACAGACATGTTCATTAGGACACCAGGGAACTAGTTTAACTTGGAGAAATAGGGTATAATATGACTCCTTTAATACTGATCAACATGTCCAGAATCTCCTGCAGTTTTCTCAGTCAGATTGTTGACAATTACCATGTAAACATTTGAACATAACTGATTTAAACCCAGTTCAATACCGACATCATTCATCCCATATCTTCCACTAGTAACTACTACAGGGTTTCCACGGGATCTTAAAATCCATAGAGTTTGACTGCAAAAAGTATGCATGAATGTTTTTATTTTCCTCCCCGCGTTTGTTAAAAAACGATAATCTGTTAAATAGCACAAAATAAACTCCAAAATCATGAATACTTGATGCAAAGTGTTACTTGTTTATTTTAATAAACCTTGCCTTTGGTTTAATTTATTAGTTCGAGTTTTGTTCCTTTCCAGCTCCAACTAAAACTTTTAACTTTAGTTTAATTGCAAACTAAAAAGTTAAATATGTTGCTGATTACAGCTTGAAGTGGCGATAAGGTCTTAAAATATTTTGAAAAGGTCTTGAAAAAGTCTTAAAAAAAGATTGAAATTAACTTCAGGATTCCTCCATATACCCTGTACTAATTTGCGTTTTTGCCAAACAATTGATCTCCATTCAAATCACAGAAAACTAACACGGTCACAAATTAAATGTTTTATTTTTTTGGAAACCGTGTGTCCGTGCTGCAAGCACACCATGTTTTGCAGGTGGTGGAGTGTGAATGTGGTCATTGAATTCATTTTGTGTGAAGACAATGAAAAATGATTCCCAGTGTAGACTTGCTTAACTGACTGTGACTTCAGTACACAGTTTGTGACCCTACGCGAAAATGATTCCAAACAGAAACGTGTGAAGAAATCTGGTGCACAGACTGAGAGTCGAAGTGTCAGCTTGTTTGTCCCACGAGTGTCAGCTTGGGCTCCTGCCCGGGCGCCAACATAGTGTGCTGCTGATGCAAGGGTGTGTGTTTCCTCAATCAGAGTCCCTGCCTGTTTGCACTTTTGAGTGGAAGAGTCTATGCCAGCCTGTACCAGCAATGTGGCCTCTGCCAGCCACTGCTGGAACTGTCACCACTGGGGCCCGAGACAGGTCATGGGACTGGCACTCTTATATGGTAAAAAAAAAAAAAACACAAAGTCCTCATTAGTTTCCTCCTGAGGCAAGTTGTCATGAGTAATCTGCTCTATCCTGAACTCATTCTAGCACACACATTATGCTCTGCTAACATCAGCTGCTGCTGTTTTCCCCCTCCCACCCCTTCATTCTGCAGATTGTTTGTAATTTTATTTTAGAGCAAATAGGTCATTGGAAGAGCCTAACTGGAGCAGAATTAAACCATCTAAGCCTGAATCAGGCTTTGACAGTCTGGACAATGGTTTACCATAGAAATGGCTTTTATGGGCGCAATGTAGCCGTATCCAAAATGGAACTGATGATGTGTCAACTCATAACAGTCTTATGGATTTCCCCTCATCCAATTTGAAACTGAAAACGTTCTTCCGCTTGCATGCTCACTAACAATGCGACCTCTTCTAAAACTTTGGAGGCACACGTTACGCGGTTAGTCAAATGATTTCAGACAGGCCGGACCTTTGAAGAGGTTCAGTGTGAGAGACGAGACATGGTATCACAGCTCGAACCATTAGCTACAGCAGAGTAGGTAATTGGCTTATTGTCTTTTCAGCGTGAATTGGCGTATTATTGCGTGGCAGAGATCCCAGATTCCCCTTGCCTTCAATTTCATACCACCTTCTTTCTCACATTAAAGTGATTTCGCTGTACTTTCATCATTATGTCCAGCTGACTGGAGGAATACAATCACTAGGTTTTTTTTGTTTTTGCAAATTATTGAGTGAGACTGTAGACTGTAACAATCTGCAGATTCACTGATCACCCTTTCCTTTCCTAAGTGCATCCGTAGTGCAGAGCTACGGCGTCCTTGGAATACTTTCACAAGTCTGTCCACTCCAGGCTATGATTAGCATTAGCGTAGGGCTAATATAATACAAGCATGCTACTACTTTGCAGCTAACATGGCGAACCTGTTTCCAAAGGTAAGCTAGCGAGGCTACTATTAGCATTAGCGTAGGGCTAACATAATACAAGCATGCTACTACTCTGCGGCTAACATGGCAAACCTGTTTCCAAAGGTAAGCTAGCGAGGCTACGGTTAGCATTAGCGTAGGGCTAACATAATACAAGCGTGCTACTACTTTGCGGCTAAGTTGGCGAACCTGTTTCCAAAGGTAAGCTAGCGAGGCTACAATAAGCATTAGCATAGGGCTAACATAATACACACACTGTGCACACACTGACAGTCACAACAGCTAGCTACGCTAATGCTAATCGAAAATGAAAACATTTGTGTTGTGCCTTTACGTTCCTTATCATGCATTACCATAGCTGAAAAATCTTGTTCAGCTCCCACTATAGGAATACATACTTCCTATGGGCACTGCACTAGTACCATAAACCCTAAATACACACTGGACCTAGAGAGTACATTATCTGGATAAAAAGAAAAAGAAAAGCTTTATAAAACAGAAATGTTGATTTGGCCTGAATTATTAAAAATAAGAAAGCAAAAATCATAAGACATTTATGGTGGAAGATTTCTAAGCAGTGATTCCCTTGTCCTTTTCACTGCTACTCTACCTTCATGTAACATGGATGAAAACAGTTGAGTGTTCTGAATTATGACCAGGCAGAAAATGTGCATGCATGTAAGTGCACATTATGCTCCATAAATAGTGCTTTTTAACACCAACGCTGCTACAATATCTACTTTTAGCGCTAAGCTTGTAAAAAGAATGAGTGAGCTTGTTTGCCTATAAGCTGGTGTCCCTAAGCTTTAGATGTGCTCATGTATTACTTTAACAAAAGTGGATGGCTCTGTGTATTAAGACGACACACATACACACAAAAAGGATAGTGCGCTGCCTCTTACCACGCTAGTGAGTCTGGGCGACAGCATGCTGAAGCAGCAGGTTTGGAGGTGGTAATGCTTGAATTGCTGCCTTGAAAGTACGTTTATAAAGACACTGAGAGGAAAAATGTCTTAATTAGCCTTGTGTCACTTGCGGCTGTCGAAGAAGCTTCTTTTAGCAGAGTGTCCACACCCCAGGTCCATGAGGTTTTGAGCTGAAACTTTAATGGAGGCAGAAATAGAAAAGTGGCAGTGGAGCTGTGTTGCTCTCAGTGGGTCTTACCAGGTCTTACCTCAGATGCGATTCGTAGTACAGGTGGAGCGATGTGCACCGGGCAGATAGATGCTGGCTGGGGGCCAGATCCACTTCAACCTCAGTTGGTCGGGCAGCTCAAGCCCGCATCAGAAAAAGGGCCCTGGGGGTCATCTCTCCATCATAGTGTGATGGGGACCAAGAGCCGCTGAACCTTTCTCTAACTAGTGTTCTGCCCTTCAATGATGGATGGCACTTGAGGGACTGGAATTGTACTGTACGGGTCTGACATGTATTTCCTTATTTCCAGTGAGTCACAGAGGAACGGAGCTGCTCTCGCTTTAAGGCTTTCTCACAGTCAGTTGAGGATATCTTAGAATTCAGTGCCGTTAAAGGGCCACAAAAAAATCACAGTGGAATACAGCCTCTAAAAAGTGAACATTTCCGCTCTACACTGAAGAAAAGACAGACGTGTGTTTGTTTGTGTACAAATGGAATAATTATCCATTTTTAATTTGCCTTCTGCTTTGTGTTAACATGCAACATCATGCAGTCAATGCCTAAAGCAAGGTAAAAATCACTTATTTATTTATCTACATATTAGTCTCCGTTGTCCTGTGTTCCTCACTGATTAGTTGCTTCCAGCCACTTGTATCAGATTGACTTTTAGACATATTGGCATTATGCAAAAAAGGGTCAAGATTCTTGTTATTTGATGACGACAAATGCTTCCAACAGAAATAATCCTCTAGTACAGTCCCACATTTGACCTCATGTTAGCCAAGATACAGGATTTTATGTGAGGGAAGAATGTGATAGAAGTGGCATTTTCCGAAGGCCGTGTTCCTTTTTTGGTGAATGAATGAAGGCCACATCTGCTTTTAAGTGCCGTCTCTAGATCTCTGAAGCCTCAAGACTAGCTG
This sequence comes from Microchirus variegatus, assembly GCF_963457635.1. Lineage (NCBI taxonomy): Eukaryota > Metazoa > Chordata > Actinopteri > Pleuronectiformes > Soleidae > Microchirus > Microchirus variegatus. Next base: position 17,241,265 of record NC_139803.1, read on the forward strand.
TATTTCAAGACAAAAGGTGATCCATGTGGCTTGTTCTAATCTGTAATTGGATGTGCTGTATGTCTGTTTTAAAAAAAATAATAATAATTTTGGACAACATAGTATAATATGATTTTTTTGGACCAAAACATTTTTTCCCCAAAAAAATCTAATTTTGGATGACATAGTATAGTATGACATTTTGGACCAACACATTTTTTTCAATTTTTTTTTCAATATTTTGGACAACAAAGTATAGTATGACATTTTTTTCAAAAAAATTGTCAAATTTTGGACGACATAGTATAATTTAGACCAAAAACTTTTTTCCCAAAAAAATGTCACATTTGGACGACATAGTATAGTATGATGTTTTTGTCAAATTTTCGACAGCATATGTTTACTAATTCCCAGGTCACCATCATAGGTCCATTTTTATTTAAAGCAGTTCAATCTTGTTTTTTTCGGGGGGTTTTTTGTTTGTGTGTTTGCTTTTTCACTCCGTCTTTGGCTGAGTCTGTCTCAGATGGTCATGTTGCGAGGCCCCGGCACATGTCACTCATCTTGACGAAGTGTCGACTTTGATGTGCACCTCATCTCCAGGCTAGATAGTCTTAGAATATGCAGCCACGTCATATCTCTCTACTGTATATATATATATATATATATAGAGAGAGAGAGATAGAGAGAGAGAGAGAGAGAGAGAGAGAGAGAGAGAGAGAGAGAGAGAGAGAGAGAGAGAGAGAGCTAGAAAGAGAGAGAGAAATGACAGTGATGTTTCCTCTTGATGTACATTTGCTGCTTTTCCCCCCCGCCCCTCTGCTGTTTTCCCACTTTGGAGCAATCAAGTGTGAGAGAGCCACAGCAATAACAACCAACAACAATGTAGCTCATCAGCCATCACATTTACATGTCACAAAAAGCACAGTGAATGTACCCAATTTGTTAGAAAAAAAAGAAGAAGAAAATGTCTCTACATTTCTGCCATCCATGCACATCTAGAGTCGCAGACTTGACTGTACTATATGTACTTGACCTCATTTAGCCATCAGCTCATTAAATTTTCATTTTATTGTCTGATAATGTGGGGAATGTCCTGTCCATTGATGTTATTTTAAAGCAATAAAACATTTATATTGCCACTTAATGCCCTTTTAATACGTGAGACAGCCATAGACCGGATATAAAAAATGGATGGAATCTTCCTGGTTCTTTGTTTGGCCAAGTAGGAAGTAGGAAAATATATTGAATATAGCCACCAGGGGAGTGACTCTGGTGGTAGTGATAAGAACTCTGAAATTTAGAGGAGAAATACATGATAGAAAACACGGCACATGGCACCTGCCAAATCACAACTGAGGTTTCAAAGATCTGGAGACAAATCTACTGGTTCTAGAACATCTTACATAAGCATGATAATGCAATACGCATCACTAATTTTGTTCAGCTTTGACAGATGTCATTTTTACAGTTCTGCTCATTAAAAATTTTCAAAAACTGTAGACAGGAACGTTGCTAAAAGAAGAACAAACCCATGGCGATAAAAGCACAACCTCCTATGCAGATGTAAAGAAGAACATGGTCTTTCAAAAATGCCAGTTCTCTCACTTCCCGCTGTATCTTGGCTAACATGAGGTCAAAGGTGAGATTGTACTGGAGGATTATTCCTGTTGGAAGCTTTTGCCGGCTTCAAATAACAACAATCTTGACCCTTTTTACATAATGCCAATGTGTCTAAAAGTCAATCAGATACAAGCGGCTGGTAGCAAAAGATCAGTGAGGAACAACAGGGGACGGTGGTATCACGCTGGCCTCAGTAACCACCATGATTACACCCCCTGCTGCCTTCCGTGTTTTGTATTTCTCTTTAAATCAGTATTTAAAGACTGAACATTCCTATTTCCTCTCATAAATATCTTGTGCATTCAATCACACTCCTGATTCCATGAAAAAATCTTCTTCCCCTTCCTTTTCCAAAGCCTTGTCGGAGAAGCATTTCATCTGGCTGAAGATATAAAATGGGTTGAGCTGCATACGGGGAGAGATGTCTACCGTTTCCTCGCCACTATACACAAAAGCCAATTTCCATAATTCATAATTTTGTTTGTTTGAATTGTCCAGCTCCGAATGCATAGCTGTATATTGTTGAGAGCTATAGTGGGAAGAGAGCTTTCTGTCTGACTGGGTTAGTACGCTTACTTTCCCAGTGAACTGTCATACAGACAACAGCTCTATGAACACACAACAGTCAAATAAAGCTCTGTCTCTGCAGGGTCATGGTTTAGCCACTGCATGGACTGCGTACATGACTCAAAAGATAGGATTTTGGGAGATTATTTTGATGTTTGTCCATACTTGGCATGGAACCGGTGTACCTCCTGTGACTGTATTATTTAAATCTCCCTGTGTTTACCCTTTTTTTTTCCCACCACATTTATCTCCTTGTATCACTTGCAAGTGTACATTTTGCCTGGAATGCAATCACACTGCACAGTCGTGTGATGGCAATCTGAGCCCGACTGCTTAGTTTTTGCAGTGTAGTTCACCAAATATGGGATATGCTGCCAAACAGCACAGACACAAGGGAAACAAATATTTATTTATTAACAAAAAGCTCACCTAATCAGATCTATACCATCTTATATATTTGTTGCTTGATCTTGCTGTTAGACAGACACTTCCAACCAGAATCAGTTTGTTTTGCTTTGTAAACCATTAAATTCACACACCAAAGAAACTTACCAAGCAGCAATAGACCAGCAGCTCTGGTTTTAAACTTAAGTTTTCTGTTAGAAAAACACATTTTTTAAATGATCATAGACCTTAGTTGACGTAGATAGATGAGCCTTTTTTGAGTGGCTTAAAGGGGTCATATTATACCCTATTTCTCCAAGTTAAATTAGTTCCCTGGTGTTCTAATGAACATGTCTGTGACATGCTTTGGTCAAAATCCCATAAGGATGAGGCACCATGGCAGTTAAATCACTCTGCCAAAACAGCTCTGTTCAGAACGCTCGGTTTAGTAGTATTTCTTTAGGTCCACCTTAAAGGTCCACCTTAAGAAAAAGTAAAATGGAACTTAAGGGACAGGAAATGACATCAGCCACAGAGGCTACTGGGAGCTAACAGCAGTTAGCATTTGGAAAAGTGATCATTTGCAGGCTCTAGCAGGCACATTGCCGTCATATATATAACATGTATCCACTGGACAGATAAATCCTCTGAGGGTGGAAGTTTGTGTAGGACTCTGTGCTGCACTGTGGAGCCAAGAATAGAACTTTTCGCAGACTTCCGGTTTTCGGATACCGTTGCCCTCGCCAGCACTCTCGCGTGTTTTACGTACAAAGCGGAGCTCCGTCAGACAACAATTCCTGAAATTTAGCGCACTTTGACGTCCCAATGAGTGCGGAAGTCATCGTGTGTTTTATCTCCTGTACTTAGACTGAGGAGGACCACAAAAACACATTAGTGAATCATCTTTTTTCACACTTTTGCGACTGATAGGGCCTCCAGAGTCCCAAATATAAGGATTTAAATGATTAAAAAGTTGATTTTGCATAATATGTCCCCTTTAAAAAAAATGTCCTTGTGTATCTTCAGGCAGCCATGTTTTAATGAGGGTGTGTCTCAAGCTGGAGTCTGGTACAGGGGGCACATACTTCACACACCCACACTTCAAAACACCTATTGTTTCACTTTAAATAGAGGTGGGTTCATGATTAACAACCTGTAATAAAAGCAACAACACATTATGCCTGAACAGAAAAGTGTTGAATGACAGCATAAATAAAGAAAAAAAAAATTGTATAAAACCAATGAATAGCAGGACTGCTTCCTCGTCTGCTGTTACAAAGGGAAACAAGTTCTCTGTGCCGGTGTAGATGAAAGGAGGTTCGGGTATGAGACAGGAATAGACAAGTGACTCCTCAGGTAAATGTCATGCTGTAATCAGAGAAGGGCTGTGTGATAAAACAGGCTGTTTAATTATCAAGACAACATTTGTCAGGCTACTGGTCATAAACTTGACAAAAAAAAAAGATATTTCTCCATTCCTGTCTGTACTCCCAGCATCAGAGCTGTCACCTGCTGTTAAACATTCTTTCTTACCTGTGTAGAATATGTAATGGGGTTACACTGTGTGGCCAAAATAAGAATAAATCCTTGAGCTATTGAGAGTTTAGTCACAACACCACACTACAGGAGTCTACATATCGTGGGGGCACTAATTAAATTACTCACGTAAATAAACGCGAATCAGAATCTGCTTCACTGGACAGTATACACAACAACTGATAACAACGTGCAGAGATACACATTTACACGCAGCAAAATCAGTTACAACAAAATGGTAAATGTACTTTACATGAAGATACTGCTGGTATTTCCTGTCGAGATTAGAACAAAACAATGTTTATATTTAAATTAATCACTGGGAGATAGTGTGGTGCTGAAAAGGGGAAACTACATACTGTAGGTCGTTATGTAGAGTGAAAACACATCCGTACATGCTAGATAAATATAAATATAGATACTGTAACAATGCTACATATATGTGTATGTGTGTGTGCAAGTGTGGGTTTCAAACTAATCTAAATATAATCTATAGGTAAGGACATGTTTAATTATTACAGGGTCATTGCACAGGGATTGTTGGTGATATTACATGGCTAATTAAATGTTCATCAGACTGATGATATGTGAGATGCACAGACATGTTTGTGTCTCGCTGTCGTGCCTTCCAGACAGCGGGAATTGGAACAGCCAGAAAATAACAGTTTGTGTCGAAATGTGTGATCTATTTCCTGGCTGGTGAGGTGTTCAAGTCCTGCATGGCTGGCAGATTGGCACCACTGATGTTTTCTGCAGTCCTGACTGCGTGTTTGTGAGGAACTTGACTTATTTAGTATCTGAGTCACACAAAGCAGGAGTGGATGCACAGAGAACTAACTCAATAGATGTGTCCTAATCCAGGTAACATGCATTTGAAGGCATCACAGCGCCACAACTTATGTGTGCTCGTTTAAAATGCTCCTACAAATGCATCCTCCAAGCCCATAGGGGCCTGCGTAACATGAAATGTCCTCCACCCATGTTTACAAAAGTAGGCATGGAGTGTAGCTCAGAGGTAGAGCGAGTCATCTGTCACCTTGAAGGTTGTGGGTTTAATTCCCGGCTCCACTAGTCTACGTGTTGATGTGTCCTTGGGCAAGACACTTCCTCCTTCCATACTGCCTTCCTCCTGGAGGCAGTATGGAAGGTATGTGATGGAAAATGTGCAACACATAGATGCACTGTAGAAATAAGGGTTCCAAAAGGGTCCATCTACAAGGGCTGAGGTTCTACCTGGAACCATTTGCTTCTGAAAAACCCTTTCCCGAAGAAAGGGTTTTTCTTAGTTCTTGGTAACACTAATGGTTCCAATAAGAACCATTGTCATCCAGAGAACCATTAAAAACCCATTTCCCGAATAAAGGGTTTTAAAAGGATTCTTGGTGGAACCCTCCAAATGGGTTGGAACATTTGGAAAAAGGTTCTACCTGGAGCCAAAAAGGGTTCTCCTTTGAGGACAAGCCGAAGAACCTTATATGGCTTATATGGACTTCGCACTTTTATTTCTAAGAGTGTAAGTGACCAGCACAGATTTTGTGACAATGCTGACTTCCAATACATGCTCCATGCTCCACTTCTTAATCAATTTGGTGGAGAAAATGTCAACGAAGACGACAATAACCATGTGCACTTGCAGTACATTGTATACTTGGTCCTATTCTTGTTGACTAGTCAAACATTAAATTGTCTCTTTGGGTGCCAAATCAAACACAGGAGTTCTTTACCCTTTCGTTGTTTGGTTGCCATTGTTTTTTCCAAACATCTCTGCACACACCCATGCTTCTTCTTCTTCTTCTTTGTTATGTAAAAGGCAAACAACCTACTTATACAAAACCTAATTTTAGAATTCATAGTTGTGGCCGTGCACATGCAAGCAAATACGCTAAGCAGCTACTTTAATTGCCCCCTTTTTTACAATTACAATTAAGTTTAATACAGTGTGATACATTTTTTCCCAATTTCAATAGATGCATTGAAATAGATGCATAACAGAAATATGAATTACTGAATTGAATGATTATATTGAAATGATAGGATTAGAATATAAAGAAGTTCATTGTTTCCAACAACAGAACAAAAAAAATGCAGCCTTTACAATTGTTCTATTTAAAATGAAAATGAAAATGAATTGTTCAACTGTAGAGTGTGGAAAGTATGAATGGGTTTTACTAGTGCATGATGAAAAACTGAAGGACCAGAGCATCTCACTGTGGTTCTGCCTTCATGGACTTCATCCTCTGAAGAAGACAGCCTCTAGATTGGGACACAGCTGTTGTACCCATCGTGCTTTTTCGAGTTGACTGTGACACCCGTGGACTGTGACTGTGAACTCCAAGCAGAAGCCTGAAGTTTCCATAGTCCTCCACAGTTTAACCAGTTGTGAGCATGTTCACCTTCATGTTGTCATGACAGCACCAGAGAGCCGGTTCGCTTCCACCTCCAGCCTGCGAGTATGCAGACTCGTCACTGTCTTGAACGAGACAGATGACTTTTGTGTTATCTGTAAATTGCAGGAGCTTTTAAGAGACAGGTCCCCTGAGATAACAGGGGAAGGGGGAGGGGGGGGTTTGAAGCATCCCAGGGGGCAGCACTGTCTGGTTTCTGGATTTTCCCCAGACTCACCTGCTGCTTCCTGTCTGTCAGAGAGCTGGTGACGCACTGACAGGTGGAGACTGGCACAATGAGTTTGGAGAGGAGGACTTCCATGATGAAGATGATGATGATGATGATGATGATGAAAGATGATGAAAAAAAGCTTTAAATTTAAATAGAAACGGGAGCGTGTCAAACAAGTTGGAACAATGAGTACATTGGCATCTGTTTCGTTATTAGAAAGTGAATTCATGCATCCACTGGTTTTAAAAAAAAATCACATTGATTTTGGTCTTTGCAAATGGGAATATAAGCATTTATTTGCATATAGAGTGGGGGAAGAGATGTGATCACAAGTTGTCACTGACGAACACGTGCACAGATGCATTCTAATGCTCGGTGTGAATTAACAAGCTTAGACCCGTCCACTTGTAATTGGACACATAGACCCACGATGCATATTAATGTAAAGCGTGAACATGGGCTCTCGTCTCCTGGGTCAGTGTATGTCTCTCGCCTGGTCGTACAGATTGCTCTGCCCTCTTCAGTATGCTCTGTGGTGGTGAATGTGTCATTATTAGTTCAGCTCCCTGTCATAGTTTAGATTGATATGAACCAGACAGTGATCATTGAATCCTGTTATATTCCATTGCAGTGGGTCATTGCACTGTGACACACTTACAACTAATGTGTGTTGCTTTTAAATATAAGCAAATGTGTGCAATAGTCAGTAACACTATTCTTAATGAACGTTAGTGAGTACATTATTAAGCTTTAAATAACTGTTTAATAACATATCAACAATCATTATTATGTATTACTTAGCATTAGTTAACATATTAGTTAATGCCTCAATAAGCAGTTAATTTATGTTTACTACTCAAAGTTAGTTAATACATTTGTAAAAGTTTAATTGGATTTAGTGTATTTGTAATTAGTTGTCGTTATGTATGCATTACTCAGCATCAATTAACATTAGTTAACATAGTAAGCTGTTTATAATGTCTCTAGTAATCGTTTACGAATGGTGTTTATTTGGGGTGAATAAGCATTAAGTAACAGCATCTACTAATCAGTTGCTATACGGTGTACATTTTACCTGGATGAGCATTAATTTAGGTCTTAATTAATCATTTACTAATGTGGTGCTGTGTATGTCATCAGGTAGCCCTTATAACCTTATGTAAAGTATTACTTAACATTACCAACCCTTAATAAGTGCCTCATAACATTAATCAACCACACCATTACTGAATGCTTTTTGGACCCTTATTGTAAAGTGTAAACATGTATCCCTTAGGAAAAACTTTAACCGTGGTAAATAAGCATTACTTTACCACTATTAGCTGAAATGTAGTTAAAGAACTCACATAAAGCATTGTACACATGGCTTCACATGAGCTTATTTGTGTTTCTCAGTGTAGTGGTGTTTTGGTCTCATGTTGCCCGATGCTATTCCTGTCCTTGTTTTATGTCGAGATAAACGGAAGCAAGAGCAGCATTGCGCTAGTAAAGTGAGACGACCACGAACAGGTTAGAGGTTGACTGAAAACACAAACAAACAGCCACAAAAAGATCCAGAAGTTAATTTTACTGCTAAAAAAAGCTTGGTTATTCAACGTTTTGATCAAATAATGTAAATGTGTCACATAATTTCTGTTGGGGAGGACCAAAGAGTTAGTCTGACTATGTATATGTCACCAAAGGTTAGCATTTTAGTACTGCTTTAACTGCATTTGCTATATGGGTGGCTATAAACACCTACCAGAAGAAGAGATGAAGATTTCCATGAAAGAATAAAAAGGACTGCATTTTTTCTTACCATTATGACATCTATAAACCCAGCTTTATTAATACAAAATCAGACTCCACCTTTTCTCATTTCCTCCAATTGCTCTGTTACGCGGTGCGATCAGTGGAGATGAGAAGCAGGCAGCTGTAATGAGCTGTCTGAGATGGATTCACCGAGGCAGCTTTCTGTGAAGCATAGGGCAGCCGAGCGTGAAACGTCCGAGTTTGTCCTGTTAATGTGCAGCAGTTCATTCATTTTTGTTAGCCGGAGAATGGGGATTGGGCAGGTGAATGGACGCGGGTGGCTTTCATGCTCCACGCTGACTTAACTTCACCGGGGCACTTTCCTCACCTGTGTGTCTTCCAAGCTCCTCAGAGAGCTGATGCTGCTTCCAAACAATTCCCCCGCTGGACTCTCTGTATCCGTAAAGAGGAGCGAAAAAGACTGCTGTGTGCATGGGTTTTCTCTGCTGCAGAAAGAAAGAAAGAAAGGGTTATGTGAATTATCTGAAACTGAGAATGAATCACATTTACTTCTGTTTTGTCCTCATTGTAAATTATGTTCCGGTGCACTAACAATGGCAGAGTGGAATAGTTCATAAAATTGAATATCTATAAGTTTGCTACTGCACTCTTAGAAATAAGGGTACCAAAATGTTCTGCTGCAAGGGCTCAGGTTCTACCTGGAACCATTTGTTTTTCAAGGGTTCTTGGTAACACTAATGGTTCCAGTAAGGACCATTTTGATCCAGAGAACCCTTTAAAACCCCTTTCCTGAATAAAGGGTTTTAAAAGGGTTCTTGGTAACACTAACCTTTAAAAAAAGGTTCCACCTGGAACCAACAAGGGTTCTCCTATGAGGACAAGCCGAAGAACCTTATATTGTTCTATTTAGCACTTTTATTTCTAAGAGTGTATGTGTAAACTTAAAGGTGCATTATGTAATAAATCTAAAGCAACTGACCATAAAATCCTCCTAATATGTCACAGAGACTCAGGAATAATGTTCATATAACAAACTGAACTCACCAACAACAACAGTACAGACAAAATAATCATGTTTATGTTTTGAAATCATGTTTTGGCATGTGGCGCCACCTACCGCCGTCTACAAATCATTGCAGTCAGTAGAGTCTCAGCTGCCGAGCAACCACGGGTTGCCAGTTACGTCAGAAAACGAAACCTAAGAGACCTCTGTATTATGAATTTGAATGTAGTAACCGTTTTTGGCCACAATCTTACATATGACGCCTTTAAAATATCAGGGAGGTTTTTTATATATAGATATCATTTATGTTCTACTGTGGCTTTAGGTTCTACTCTAGCCCATGGTATACTTGCATGCATGTGTCGCTGCATTGCGTGGACCCTGGTATACTCGCGCATCAGGGTCCTGTAGTATCCCACTTCACCATTGGGTGGCGGGTGCAAGTCTGGACACAAAGAAGAAGAAGAGAACAATGCTACGCTCCCTCGGACACGTCTGGTTCGAGCGCCTCACGGCTGAAAGGCCCGTTGGGCAGGGGAGTCGAGTTCTTATGACTCTGAGGTCTCCATTTTGAAGCATCGGGAATCATGGTTAGGCCAGTGGTGTCCACTCACATGTGCAATACTTCATTCAATTTTAAGTCTATTTACCTCTAAAGTGGAGCATAATTTACAAACTCAACATCATATTCTATTGAAGGAGACCTCAAACATGCAGTTGGGACTATTACCTCCTCAGGAAAGCAGTTACTGATGTCATAAGTCAAGTGAGAGGTAGAGGCTAATTTTACTAAAGACTTCCACTCAAACTGAGTTGTTGTTTTTTTGCACCCAGATGAGTTGCCCCCTGGTGGCTATTTACTTTATTCTTACTCTCTAATTGGCTTCATTGAGAACACATCATTTGAGAGAACAATGTCCGTTTACCATGCAGGCTCTTGTGCATAACACAATAATACAAATTTAACTGTATGAATATACTGTATCCTGATGCCTGAACTACTAAATATTCAATATCAACTGTGCTGTGGCCCACAATACGGATTTAAATGAATACTGTTAAATAAAATACCTACACTGGCCCAAGAACAAATGCAAATGTCTAAATTTAGGCACTGATGTCTCACTAATGCGTTTCTGACTCAAACATGCACATTCTACTCTTGAGTCCCTGAAGCCCCCTCTGCATGAATATGAGATTGAACACAGCGTATCGAGGAGTAGTGCTGTTTATTATCGAAGCTGACTGCTGCGATTAAAGATTCAGGCAAAACTATGTGGACATCTTTTCTTCTCCAGGCAAAGTTAACTTTGTGGTCAAAGCATATGCACACAAAGCACTGTAGTTTTTTTTTTTTGTCTTTTTTCTCTGTATATAATTATTATTGACCTATGGAATAACGTTGGTGCTACCCTGCAGTCTAATTTATAAGCTGTAAGAACGTTTCTGGTATAGTTTGAGCTAAATCAATCGATTGAGAGTCTTGAAAGTGGACTTACAGGATAATCATAAAGCTTTTTTTTTTTGTATTTTTGCATTTGCTGCTGCCGGAGCAGATCAATATTCCGTTGTTTAAGTATAGAAGGCAATATCCAGTCAGTAATTGGCCAGTAAGTCTGACATATCGTCGTGGGCAGACGCACGAATTGGTTCTCCAAACAATCATTTCACAAACACCTCACACAAGTGCACAAATGATGATTTTACTGAGCAAAGCAACTGTTTTATATTATCATTTATTTTCAATCGCAGTCCTCCACCACTCGTACATATCTAACAGTGTGTTTGTCACACTTTGACAAAGCCTTCGTTACTGGTTGACATCAGCTTCTCAATATGAGGAGCCAGTGTGCGTGGCGTGATCTGTCAGCAGGTGCTCAGGCTTTGTCAAAAGCACTGATGCAAAAGGCTGTCTTCAAATAAAGGAACCCGGAGATAAAATGGCGAGATAACTGACAGGAGTGGTAGCAACACCTGCCGAACCATCTACAGCGGCTCTTCCTGACGGGGGGGCCTGTGACCGACATGTCTGCTCATCATCTTTTGTCAGCAGCCGAAAGCTTTTTCCTGCTGAAGAAGCTGCAAAGTCAGAAAATGCGCAAAAGGAGACATTGAAGGGTGCCTGAAAACTACAATGCCGTTGTCGCCTTGCATAGACAGTTTTACTCAATGGTTTAGCCTTAGTTTTCATGACCACATTTAAACCATTTATGCCAACAGAGAGAGGTGTGCCTCCATTTATGAGCTGCACAACCAGAATTTGATCCAGTTTATTATACGGCAGCAATGCAAACACACGGACATCACTGCAGCAGTAATTAATGCTAAGTCCAAACTTTGAGGTTGTGCACAGTCTGGGGGGAATGTTTTTATTCTACTTTCGCTGAAAATATTTCTATAACATACTCATTTATCTGTTAGATCTCCCGAGCAGCCTTATTCTGAACACATCTTCAGACAGGCATTGAGGATTATTAATTATCCCAGTGTCATCTGCAACAATGCACTTTAAATTGCCTGTATGCAAAACAAACAGGGCGCAATTTGGGTCTATTCCAGAAGCCATTGACACGTGAGCCGTAACTGTTGAAGAAACGGTCCGTTCACTTGATGAATGCACTTACCTTTTTAACCTTACCATCACCGAACAGACATAATTAATGTGGCATTTACTTTATTGTTGCGTTTGAGTTTTTGTATTCCAGGAATAGTAGACGTGTGTGTGTATGTGCATACTTTGCGTTGTTTTCTGTCTGTCTGCAGACCCTTTTAGCCTCAAATTGCCCTCATAAACTATTCATGAATTTGAATTGAATAGAATGTGAACATTGTCTATGAATTGGCGGAAAACTCGAAGATTTATGGAGAATTTCAGAATGTTCACTGCCAGCATTCTTGTTTTATGGTGTGTCGCAGTTTCCAAACCAGCATCCCCTCAGCTTCCCATAACACCTTTCGTGTCGACTTTAACGTGGCAGTCGGTGGGTGGATTGGTCAGCACTCTCTGTGGTTTCCAGGCGGTTTCAAGGAAAACACGCGAGTCAGGTGACACTGAGAACAACTCTCGAGGGTAGACAGAAAAATGGATGTGCGCTTTGATCTAAAAAAATGTCTTTGTAGGTTGGAAAATGTAGGAACAATAAGAGGTTGTTTAGAGTTGTTTTTGTGGTGTGAAAATGGTGAGGGAGGACAGGAAGAGAGATATCTGTTGTAGTCCATAACATCAAAATGTTAGTTAGACTAAAGTTTTTCTCAAAAGTGCGAGACGACGGTACGAGGTGGAATTTTGAAGGACAAGGAAGAAGAAGAATAAGAAACAAATCCCCTCATAACAATTATTGTCTTTGCATTGTCAGAGCACATTTAGTCATGACGTGTGGACTCAAACCCCTCTAAGATTTGTCTTCTGCTTTGATTGTGGTTTTGCAGTTTTGTTTTTTGTCTTGCATCCATTAATGTTTTCTCATCCTGTTTTTGTCTCCGTGTGCTTTGTTCACTCAACTTCTGTGCTCATCTCGTTTCAGTTCATTTTTCATCTTGTTGTTTTCCATTTGTCTAATTATCATCGCCTCTGTTCCGCTGGCCTCACTTAGCTGGTCCCACCTCCACTCCATGCAGCCACAGTGATGGTTTGCCACTCCTTGATTGTTTTCACCTGTTTTCCCCTCCGTACATATTCTCCCCTCATCTTTCTGTTTTTGGTTTGCTGACTTTCGCCCCTCACGTTTATGATTATTCTGGAATTTGGATTTTGTTATTTCTAGGGTTGGGTACCGAAAGCCGGTACTTTTTGTGCTTGGTACAAAACGTCGGTACTACACAGTATTGGTTCACATTTAATGAATCAGTGGCAAATTTCAGTACTTGAAATGTCTAGGAGAGTGTGAGAGAATGTGAGACCTATGCGCCACGAGAGGGCGTAGCAAGGCAGGCCCGGGAAACACCCCAAACCTGATGAAGCACCTGGTCAAACACCAGCTACCAACGCTAGCAGTGCTACCGCTAGCACAGTGCTACCGCTAGCACAGTGCTACCAGTAGCACTGCTAGTGTTGGTAGCTGATGCTGCCAACATTTGCGTGTCTAATCAAACGGGGTCAGCCTCTGACTCGCTACTCCCCAAAAAGTGTTTGCTTGTCGTTAGCCTGCCGTCTGTGGCTAGCGTTAGCCGTGTGGCTAACTTTCGGCTGGTTAGCTCACCGTCCACAGTTGATTGTGTAAACACGGGACCGTACCTATGTTCCCCGGGTCCTATGTTCCCCGATTTGTATGTGACCGGGGAACATAGGACCCTTTCTCTAACCCTAACCCTAACCCTAACCCTACCCTTTTTCAAAAAAGGGTCCCATGTTCCCCTGTCACATACAAAGTGGGCAACATAGGACCTTTTTTGGGAAAACGGGGAACATAGGACCCGGGGAACATAGGTACGACCCCTGTAAACACTTGTTTGTGCAAGAGACAAAGGGCAGACAAAAAAAGAAGAGGCTTTGGTTGTGGAAGAGTGAGGTCTTGTTGTTGTTGTTGACCTGTTGACCTGGTCCTAAATGTTCTATATTTTTTACATTTATTTATGTTTATTTATTTACAGTTCTTAAAGGCGCCATATGTAAGAATGTTGCCAAAAATTGTTACTACACTCATATTCAAAATACCGAGGTCTTTTAGGTTTCGTTTTCTCCGCCATTGTAGCTCAGACAGGTTGCTCGGCAGCTGAGACTCTACTGACTGCAATGATTGGTAGATGGTGGTAGGTGGCGCCACATGATTTCAAAACATAAACATGATTTACGGTCCGCAGAAGATTGTTTTTAATGCGAATATTTTGCCTGTACTGTTGTTGGTGAGATCAGTATGTGATATGAATATTATTCCTGAGTCTCTGTGACATATTAGAAGGATTGTATTGCCAGTTGCTTTAGATTTATTACATAATGCACCTTTACATTTCTTAATAAAAAACTGAAATTGAGAAACTTTATTTTATAACTGAAAAATATTTAAAAAGTACTGAAATAAGGTACCGTTTGGTACCGGAACAGAATTCCAGATACCAATACCAGTACCGTATTGGTTCTATTATGAACGGTAGACAACCCTGGTTATTTCTTGCATTTGGGAAACATGGGAATGTAGGTGTTAAGAGTCATGATGGGAAAAAAAAAGCTCTTGCATTGTGTATTAATTATTATTAATAGTATAACCTTTATTTAACCAGGGAAATCTCACTGACATCTAACATCTATTTTAAACAAGCAGCAGCACATTTAACAGGGCTGCAGATAAATTACGAGACATATGAGATCATATTCATAAAACTTTAATCTAAAAGTAGAATGAAATAAAAAAAATATTGTGCGGTACTAATTTATGGCATTCAGTGTTAAAACACCTGCAGCCAGATTTGTGTAACTCTCAAGTTATTCAGAGTTAGTTTTGCCAAAGATTTTTGATAATAATCCATCATAATTTTTCAAAGTGTGTTTTCTCCTCCGTGCTGCTGCACCATACTGTGACGGAGGATGCGATGATGGACTGAGTAATACAAAGTGAGTTGTTGATGTCTGACCCAGACTTTGTTGAGTTTCTCGAGAAAGTGTAGTCATTTTTGCAATTATGAGCAAAGTGGGTGTTTCTCAAAGCCCCTCTTTGAGGAAGGTTCAAGTTTTTTCTTTTTTTCTTACTTTTTAAAGTTTTAATTTATTACACAAGAATGTTTTAAGATGCTCTCAGAAGTCGCTGGGGAAACCAATAAAACTGTGAATGTATTCATATTTGCCACTTAAAATCTAAATCATAAACAATAAAATCAGTGTCATTCTTTTTATGTTCAAAGTAAATGATATCGTTTTTTAGACTCTCACACACTGTCTGAAATAACAAGGGAGCCTTTTGCTTTACCTCTGCAATGTTTTGGTACTGGACCTCTATCAGGCAAACAATTTAACCCTAGAACACCATTGCTGGGTGCAAATGGTGCAAATACATTTATGTGATTTTCAAGTTTTCATCTTCAATATTTATTTTTTTTTTTGAATTTTTTTCTTCCCAAATTCCTAATTTTACAATAATTTTGGAGCATTTTTATATGGTCCCCTCATGATGCTTTTCTTTCATTTCGTTAGACATGACACAGTTTAAAATAAAAGAACACTACTCAAATTTGTCATGTATTGTCATGTTTTGATATATTTTGATGATAAGTACTTTTTTTTGGGTGTATTTATTATCTTGGGTAAAAATCACCCGGCGTTAGTGATGGTGTTTTGAATTTGAGCGATAGTGTTCTAGGGTTAAACAGAGAAGCCATCTTCAATAGGCCGTAAGTGTGTGAGCCACCATCAGTGAAATAAAAATAAGGTTTTTGAATAACAAATCATGAATATAATTGAAGTAAAACAATACTTTTTTTCACTTTTGTTTTCCAGTCCTGCCCAGAAATGCAGGTGATTTGTAGTTGATGTCTAAGAATTTAGAAAGTTGTAAATTCCACGTCCATGATGTAACTTGCTGGGCTTTCCCAGAAATCTTGAAGAGGAAGGACTTTTGATAAAGTGTTTATTTTCCATTTCAGGTTATTGCTCATACACAGAAAGTCAGAGTCGGTGTTGGTAATCGTGCAATCGTGCATTTTCATTTTGTCTGGAAATAAACTTCTTCAACAAGGCTGTCAGGTGATATCATGCGCTCTTCGTGAAGCCTGCCGTGGTCTAAATATATACCGGCTAGCTGGAGAAAATCACCGCCGTCGTATCTAAATGGTTAACCGCGGCTTTATCTCGCGTCTCACTTTCAGTAAAGGGGAAGTGACAAAGCCGTCAAGCCTCCACATTCTAATTTTGCTTGTGAGCTGTGAAAGTGCATGTCTAAGGGTTGTATTCCATTGCAAGAAACACGGGAATTGTGCGCGTGTGTCGACAACATGTTAGTTTCGCCAAAAAATGCACCTCTAGATAACAAAATAAAAAGGTGTGCGTGTGTGTGTGGGGGGTGATGTTGGTGGGGTTTTTTTGGGTAGCTTTTGCTTACTGTGAGAAAGCGCTGTGAGCACTTGAATAACAAGACTTGACATGTCACAGCTAAAGAAATACAAAACCCTGGCTTCCTGTTGTTTTCCCTCCATGGATGACAACAACAGAATGCATTCACACAATTATTGCACTCACAACCAGCAGCAGACACTAATGTCGGCTCAAATGTGGGGCATTTCTGCTTTTCCCTTATGTTTCTTGTAACATTTTCTTGACTCATGTATGAGCTGTTTGCAAGGACCCCGAAATTTAATATCACTCAAAATCACTCCAAAGATGATAGTGACTGCTTTCCCCGCGTTATTCCCTCCGTGAGCTGTGGGTTTCTCATATTTGTCCGCCATCGATCATAGCAGTGTGGCGTGCACACACTGGGCTGCAGCCGGTGGGGGAGAGGCTGCAATCAAACAGAGAGGAGCAGTGTGAAATCTCAGGAAGAGGCAGCTTCCCCCATGCCCGTGGGCAGGGGATCAGAAGATGAGGAAGCCTGCCTCAAACACTCAGCACCTCCCATTGGCACCCTGATGCAAGCTGCATGCAAACCCACCCCTCACATGGATCTGCAAGCCGGGGGTTAAGCTCTGTATGTGCCGCCACTCTCAGGGCATAGTGCATGGTACGCTGCTGCAACAGAGGAGCTTCTTAAAGCTTCACTGATGTGGCAGTGGCTGAGGAAATGACAGTTTTGTTTTTATTTTTTATTTTTCTATGTATTAATGTTTAAAGCTGTAGTGTGTATGCTTTCGTGCCGTTGTTATAATGTTTGGTCTTCATGAACAGAAACAATGTCATTCTTCATCTGAAAAAAGCAAAACTATCAGACCTGACTGAGGGGGCGTAAACAAGTATCTGTAAATTTGTTTTCTTGTTTGACTTCTGCATTTAACACATCCTTTGTACACACCATTAGTGAACACACGCACACTGGGCACAGGAGCAGTGGGCAGCAGTTATTTGTGACTCAATGCCTTGCTCAGGGGTAACCTCAGCTCTTCACCCATACCTGGAGTTGAACCAGCAAACTTCCTGATTCAAGCCCATTTCATTTCCTCTTGACCAGTGGCCTCAAGTGAAAAAAAAAGTCTGACAATTCACGAAAAATTAACGGTTTAGTGATTTGAAATTTAAACTACATCTTGATAATCCAGTGTTTGTTTTGATATGTAGTTCACAACAACAACAAAATCAACATATTTATGATGCAAAATTAATCTGTTTATAAAGAAACAGACAGAAATAGAACAGAATTAAAACATTAAAACCAACAAATGAATATATATTGCAATTAAAACACGAGACAAGCTGATAAAGAATTAAATGTTGATGTTTAATTATTTCAAAATAAGTGCCGGGCTGCAGGATATCCACTGGCGGGCCACATGTGGCCCACAGGCCGTGAGTTTGAGACCCCTGCTCTTGACCATAGGTCGCTAAGTTTGAAGTGCGTCAAGACAACTGTTGTGCGATGAACAGCCAAACATTTATAGATTGGATACTTAAACAACGATATGGATTGGTATAATATTCAAATTCTATGTTAATATTTACCAAACCCCTTAATAAATGAGTCAATATTGGTCATTAATACAATAAAGTTTCAGATAGTTAGATTTGTTGAATTCTGCTTCTAATTGAAATTTGAATAATCCAGTTAATTGTAGTTGTAAATATCTTTGTGGAACGAACATTTTATCGATATATATATAAAACTGTATTATTAAGCAGCTTTAAGTCAAGACTGGAAAAGCATTGTATAAATCCAGACCAGTTATATTGATACTGAAGCAATGTATTCTTGCAAAATATAAAGTGTTGTTGAATCATGATCCAGTCCTAATTTCTACCTATAAACCCTGGACCTTTAAAGCAAGTGGATGGGACTGACCCAGTGTATATAAGGGAAACTCTCTGGGTGCAATATTTCCTCCAAGACTGGAGGTGAAGAATTCTCCTGTGCAGGGAGGAGGAGGAAATGTCATTGAGTCATTGCTTTTCAAAACCAAATCACAGGCTCTCTAAATCCAGTCAAGCTGTTCCAGCCACTGGCATAATAGTGCTGTGGTTTGCCCATTTGTTCTCCATTGTCCATCTTAGCTCTCCATCCATGACATGCCAGACTATAAAGTCTAAAGTTCTGGGTTTTTTTTCTTTTTTTCAGACTGAGTAGATTTATTTCAGGTCCAGGTCCAACAGAAAACAGGTTTGAGTGGGTGTGAAAATTCCAATTTTTCCAACACGCCTTTGGCTCCTGCTTTCACATCACGCTTGACTCATTTCCTCCGTCGCATGTCCATCAAATATTCAAAGAGTGATTGTTGCAGTGAAGTGTAATGTGCTGAGCGCACGGTACAGCATTCTCCCACACTGTATGTGGGTTCCACAGATGGCTAATGGTGACAGCCAGAGGCAGATACAAAAGTATAATTATCAGTATTGACTATTCAGTATTTCAGATTTGAGCGTGACAGAGAGTTCCGGGCTTGCAAAAGTACAAACCTGTGTTTTCACAAATAATAATCTGTCATTACGTGCTGTTATAACTATGTATTCTTATTATTACATGTTAAAAAGCTAAAATTATGTGCACTAAAGAACAATAATGACAGCATGCGATGCCAATTACTCCAACATGACACATTGTCGTTGGTTTAAAGTAGATAAAATGCCAATGGCACTTAATTAAAATAAAACCACATACATTTTAGATGAATCATTAACAGACAAGGTAATGGCCTACTAAAATAGCTGGCATTACAGTGTCTATGTCCTCACTCGATGACGTGCAATATGTGCTTTGGCACTGTTGGAAGAAAAATGGTAGACGTTGGCAAGCCAGTCAGTGTATTTAGCTGTCATTGCTGATTTTCTGGCCCTTGATGATTATGAACATGGTTCAGAATGTGCAGTAATTCCTGTCACAGTTGCGGTATCATTATACATTAAATTGCTTCTTTTAGTTGCCATTGCATTGAATTTGTCCTATTTATATTTTCTAAAAACATGGACGACCTTAAGGAAATTACCAACCTCACTGTCAGTGCTGTGTGGATGTGTCAGTTTAACATGGTAAATTATAACCAAAATAAAAAAAAATGTATAAAAGAAAATATGTATTTATGTGTGGTTTACCCTTCATTTGCTTTTGAGACAAATATTGGAAGTTACTTTACTGAGCAATTTATTTTTCCACAATTTAGTGATTTGTAAACTTCATCATTCATAGCAGCTACCATCAGCTCCCTCTACCCCTTGGGTGTCTCTATCTCAGGACGTTGCTTCCCCTGTTGCTTGTATTTCCATTTACATCAAATAGCATTTTGTATTCATCAGATAGTATCAACTGGGTCCATTTCCAAACCCAGTTGATACTATCCTTATCTGTGAGTTGGTCACCAAGGCTAAGGCCTCCACATGCTCTCTTGACCCTATGCCCATGCCTTCTCTCTGTCTGCTGTCACATTTGGGACATGGTTAATGCATCTCTTCAACTTGGTACTGTACCCATCAGCCTGAAAACTGTTTCTGTTACCCCCATCCTGAAATAGGCAGGAATGGACCGCACTGACCTCAATAACTATCGGCCAATCTCCAACCTCCTGTTTCTCAGCAAGATCCTCAAGAGTAGAGTAGTTGCTGCCCATGTCCCCCAATGATCTCTGTAAAACTTTCAAATCTGCCGATCCAGGATCCATCATAGAACCGAAACTGCCCTGGACAAGATCACTAATGATCTT
Organism: Microchirus variegatus; assembly: GCF_963457635.1. Lineage (NCBI taxonomy): Eukaryota > Metazoa > Chordata > Actinopteri > Pleuronectiformes > Soleidae > Microchirus > Microchirus variegatus. The sequence goes on from NC_139803.1 coordinate 17,261,489, forward strand.
ATAATGGCTGCTGACTCTGGTTGCATCAGCATCCTGTTCTTGCCAGATCTTACCGCTGCTTTCAACACTGTTTCCCACGCCATTCTTCTCAAGCACTGTTCCATTCTCCTTGGACTCACCTGTACTGCTCTGTCCTGGTTCCACTCCTTCCTTTCTGACCGGAAACAATATTTCACCATTCATGGTTCATGCTCACAAGGTTCCGTCCCTGACCCTCTCCTCTTCTCTATATACATGCTTTCACCTGGCCAGATTATCTGCTGGTATAGTTTAAATTTCCACTGCTTATGCTGAAGATACCCAACTCTATCTTACCACATCTCCATCCACTCAGCTCCCTGCGCAATTTCTTATCAACTGTTTGCGGCTCCCAGGAGGTCCAACATTTGGGTGTCATTATGGACTCCACTCTGTCATTTGACAGACACATCAAATCTGTAGAAATTAATGTTATTATTAGTTGTTATTGGTCATTGGCTAATTACACTACATTTCTCTACCTGTCCACGAGCCTGGCTATCGCCACACAGAGTCTCAGATCTCGCATTTGAGATTGAGTATGAATCACCTGCCACTTCCAAGAGGTCTGGATCAAAATGCTTCTGTATGCAATTGGATAGACCTACAAGGCCGCGCTGTGCCAATCTCAGCTGACATAGGGTGATGGGGGAGGGGGGGTATATACACCCTGGACATTTCACCAGTCCATTGCAGGGCCACATAGAGACAAACAACCATTCATTACATTTAGCAGACACTTTTATCCAAAGTGATTTACAATTGAGTGCAACCAGCCAGGGGTGGATTTGAACTTCTAACCATGAAGTCTCTGCACAGATTCAGTCTCACACTCAAACTTACGGTCAATTTGACCTAATCTCTGGATTGTGGGAGGAAGAACCCAGAGAAAACCCATGCACACTCCATGCAGAAAAGCCTTTGTTCCAACCAGGGCTCGAACCCAGTTGGAATTGCATTTGCAGCAAGAAGACCCAGCACTCTTTGCACTCCTGCTGCAAAGGCCTAAGAATGCTAACCACTACACCAACCGTGTGGCCCCTGACCTACAACCAATAATGAGGATGACATATGCAGAGCAATGTAAACATGTCAACAAACGTGCTTGTTATAGTTTCCGATGAGTGATGGCTATCTGGTTATGGCGCCTAACGACTTTTGCCTGGGGGAGCTCCGGAAGGGGCAAGATGCTAAAAACGGAATTAACAACCAAATCGAGTCAAAACAAATCGCTGGCAGATTTGGCTGGTACCTTTTCACAGGAAGCAAGAAAACGTTTGGGCCATATTCCATTTTATTTTATTATCTTTAAACTTTTAAGCTATAAAATAATGTAGTGTACCATCTTGTGGTTAACATTTGTAACTACAAGGAATAAAGACAGGTCGGGTATTGTGGAAGTGTGAAAGGAAATGTTTACCATCTGTTCCATCCATTCAGCAATTTAATTTGTTGTTATGCTTTAATGTGGAGGGTATTGTGTGATGAAATTAGAGGAAAAATTATTATTGTGCTTTAGGACAGTTGCAAAATCAGTGATATTAGAGTGAACACTGTAGGAGGTTTAAAAAGGACATCTGTGAATTTATGTGTAACTGTCGATTTATGCCTTGCATGTTTTCACAGCAAACACCATGGCAGCACTCACATAATGTTTTTTTTTTTTTTATTCATTAAGAAGGAACATTTGCACATTTGTGACCTGCAAAGCATTTCAGAAAACAACACAACTTATTTCCCCCACCCCCAAGACACCGAGTTTCAGTTGTGTTGCCACATGCCGAATTTTAAACATGGCAGCTCGGCGTGCCGTAAAAACCTCCTGGAAACTGTGGAGAGGTTTTTAATCAAGTGTGAAATCCTTTTGGGGGAGATTCCTACGCGACGGTGCTTGTGCTCAGGAGCTGCACTCCTCAACCCTCTTCCCATGATCATTCTGAGTAGCAAGACTCCATTTCACTTCAGCGATGCATGCACACAATGCTCTTAGCTGGAATGAGACAATTAAACTTCAGTCATCGTGCACCAGGAGGTGTGCGTACTCACGGTTAACCCGCCTTTTCTTCGAGCACTAAATTCAGTGTCTTATTCCCTAATCAGGCATAAAAATGTAGTTCATTCATTGGCCTGGTAAACAGAGAGAAGATTTTGCCACTTAGGCATAATGAAATAATTAAGCATGAATAAGGCAGAACATTGCTTAGTTGTGAAGTAAATGTATTAAATAGCCTAAACATCGAGCTATTTAAGGATTACAGGCACAATGAGATTAACTGCAACAATGCATCAAGCGATGCATTCTTCTTGTTCAATTATTATTATTTCAATAAACAATGGGACAATTATGTGTAGATTATCCCTGAGAAATTATAATTTGACACATAAATAAGGAAAATGAAGTGACATCAAATAGCATTTTGTATTCATCAGTTTGAAATCTTAAGTCACGCCCGATTGACGCACAAGCTGTCTCACTTTTGTTTTTGATAGATGAGTGCCTTCGTGGGCCAGATGCAGTGCTTTTTTTTTTTTCCTCTTCCAGCCTCAGAGGTCTGACATTTTGTGGGATAATTATCTAGCCAGTGGTCATGAGTACAATACTGATGGTTCGTCTCACAGGCTTACTGTCAGGCTGGCATTTCTCTATTGGCCGTGAACGCTCAACGCCACCTCGGGTACGTCATCTCTTGCGGTTACATCACTTCACATGCAGCCGCATCTTTCGGCAAATGCATTTACAAACACACACACACACATACGCACGGACTGTCCTGTTGCCATGAAATCGGATGGTGCGTCAGTGATGGACACGTGCTTTCATCGTGGCATTCATCACAGGAATCAAAACTTTACACAGAGGGCACATCTCACATCTCTGTCGTCTGTTCCTCTCTTCACAGACATCGATTTGGCTGTCCCGCTCTCAGACTGAAGGGATAACAAAGATAAACGCTGCGCTATTTCCATTTAATCAAGGCTGTATGTTAAGCGTGTCAACAGGTGGAGATGCTTAACAAGGCTTTTGTTTACCAGCTGCACCTTTCCGGTAAACAAATATGCATATTTAGTTTTTACTCTCCCCTTCTTTAGTGATAGTTACAGCAAAGTTATTTTGGAGCTTGTAAATCACAAATGAGGTCACTGGGTCATGGACCCATTTATTTAATTAGAAACAGCTGAATTAAAAAAAAAAAAAATGGATGATAATCAAGGGCAGGGAACTCATTTCAGCACTGTCAATCAATAACTCATTCAGCAGCGGTTTTTTTTGCCCAAAGGGACCGAGACTTTCTCTGCGTATGCATGAGTGTGAATGTAATCGTGCGTTGTATTGTGTCTCTTTTCCTTATAGCGTTGACATGCATTTGCGGCACCAGTTGCTTACAAATCACACAAACTGGAAATCAATATGTTGCCACTGAAAGCATTAACAATGCAGTGATATACTTTATTAGAAATGCATCAGACAAAGTGCTTTTGGATTTTTCTAAATGGCACAGACGCAGCGTGCTATCTCCTGTATGTATCGCAGACTACACACACATACACACACACAGGAGCAGTCATTACATAGTGCATAGCAACAGCTACATAGCAACTGCTGCTGACTGCTTAGCAACAGCTGCAAAGACTTCGAGGTGTGTGTGTGTGTGTGTGTGGAGGGGGGGGGGGGGTGGTGGTGGTATTTCATGGAGTGTTTTAGATGACTCCATCTCTGTTTTCAAAATGCCTTTTTATGAATATTGCTCAGATCTTCTCTGTGACGCTGTTTGTCTCCGTCTTCTCCTGTGCACACAGACATCCGCTCCCTCCCTGACGTGGCGATGACTGGAAACTGTACGCCGGAGTGCAGCGAACTGGGCCACTCAGACGCTTGCTGGATGCCTGGGCATCCCTCCCCCGTACGCAAGACCAGGAATCCGCCCAAACTCTCCACCTTTGTGCCTTACCAGGAGAGAGGGAGCCTGGGTCGCTTGGCGAACGGGAGCGCCAGGCTGGGTGGCGATGAGCACCGGTCGCGCCTTCCGCCCTCCCGCAGTGCCTATTCCAGCGGTGGTCACGACGCCAGTCAGGACTGCCCCTTAGAGGAGGTGCCCCTCAGCGCGGCCTCCGAGTTTCCGCCCACCTCCCCGCCTGCCCACACTCCTAAAAGAGAAATCTACCTGTGAGATTTATCATCTCTAATCGGTGCACAAATGAGGAAAGATTACACCCACTTTGGAAGGAAAAAAAAACAACAACAGGCTGTTCACACACTAAAGCCAATGCCCATTTTGTAGGTAACAGTAGGCTGCGACTTCATTCAATTCCTGGCATGGACACTTGCTTTTGTCATTTCCTCATTAAATTATTAATTTATTTGCATATTTATTAAGACTTCCACAAAGTTAATAAATGCACTCACTCACCCACTCACCCACTCACTCACCCACTCACTCACTCACTCACTCACTCATTTATTTATACAAGAATCCTGAAGGATACAATTCAAATGGATTAGTAGGAAACACAGATGGTAACTGCTAAGTGATTATTGTTGTAGTTAGCCCGAGTCCCATTCTGTGAAGTGATCGTTTAAAAATTTGAAAGTTGTGCTCAGTGCTCTCGTGCCATTATTAGATATAATTTTTAATAGAAAGCCAGTCGGGCCGTATCAAAAGGCAAGACTTTTGACTAACAATCAACTGAAATGGTCTTATCTTAATGTACAGTGCTGTAAATACATTTGAATGGTGTGTTCTACATATATTTTTGTCCTGCAAAAAGTGAAAAAAAAAAAAAAAATGAATTGCCTCAGAGGTTTTTTGAATATTTAATCTTTTCTTTGCTGCTGCTGTTTAAACTTGATTGAAAACATCTCCAGGAGTAGAGCTTGATATTGTGGAAGGCGTTTATCCACTTCATGCAGCGTCTCTTTCTCTCTCTCTTTCTCTCTCTCTTTTACACACGCACACACACACACACACACACACACACACCTCGGAAACCTAATCATAGTAGAATGGCCTTTACCTCTGCTCCCTGTAGAGCTCTGACACTGGTGGAGAAAGCTGTGTGGAAGCATTTAAACTGACAGTGTCTTTCCACTGACTCTCAGCACTGTGACCTATCGCTCCATCATGTAAACGGTTGAGTTGAGCCACAGAAGCCCTAGAGTCACGATGGCCGAATGCAGACTTACTCACAGGATGCATTCAGATCAGCGTTTCTTATATATATATATATATATATATATATATATATATATGTATATATAAAAACAACAACCTGTGACTCACCCTTCGATTAAAATGTCACTTCAATGCGCTTAGACGCCGCAGGCTGAGTCTAACAAGGAAGTAACAATATATTGAATAGCCACCAGGGGGTGGATCTGCTGGTTCCAAAAAGAACACTATTTGAATGGAAGTCTGCTTCTCATTTGATTTATAACATCAGTAAACATTTCCCTGAGCAGATCATCGTCTCAATCACTAGTGTCACGTATTTTACAGTAGAACACGACACCATTTTGTATAATGATGTACCCATTTAGAGGAAAATAGACAAAGTCTGACACATATGAGTGAACACCTGTGAGATTAAGTAAGTGAAAAATCTCCAGGCTTCACAACGGGAGTTTGTTTTGCTTTTCCAAAAGATTACGAACACAGACACACACACACACACACACCTCCTGCGATATGGAAGAACTTCAGCAGATCCAATGATTGCATGTGTTATTTACGTGAAAGGGGCTCTTGAGCGTCGAGAGCCGCTGGAGACACGGAGCACTTTTGAAAGTTAATATCCTAGCTGCTAATGACGAGTGCTCGGCATTCAGAGGCACAGTCTTTGTTTTTTTAAAGTATCGCTTCTCGCGCCACATATACGTGCGTCTTCTGAAGTGAAATCGGGGGAAAACGAGTGGAGCATGTGAGCATCTGTGAATTTACCCAATACATGAGTACATGGTTTTAAGTAATGTGTTACTCAGAAACGCAACGGTAATAATAATAATAAAAATAAACGTTTGTTTTAGTGTCATCTAATTATCATGTGCTGAAGCAGATTTGCAGAGCAGGAGTGGGGCATGATTTACTGAACCTCCAGTTAGTGATTCTTCTCCTTGTATTGGGGAAAAACATTCTTAATAAGTTATTAGGTAGTTTCCTCCTCTGGCTGCTGAAGAGAGAATGAAAATTAGGGCATAGGCTTTTCTTACATTTAGAAAGGTTTTTTTTCAAGCTAATCTGAAGAATATGGATGAAGGACGATGTATATTAGTGAGTAATTGGATGTTAATGATGACTACACTATAGGCTGCCTTACAACATCAGAGTCGCTGGTTTCAACGTTGATTTGAATAGATTTGTAGATAGGTTTCACCTCTGCGGAGTATTTCCATAGTCAGATTGTGTCTCTGAGTGAGGGTGGAAGAACCTAAACTGGACATTTCCTAATTAGGGTGAGTAATGAGTCCTGAGCTAGGGCATGTGTATGAGCACACCCCCAGGACAAGGCACCCACCAGATAATGCAAATCCACCCGCAGAGCTACAATCAGTTAAAAGGGGGGGTATTTTTATCAGCACTTACCTCATCATGCTGCCACTGCAAACGGCATTTAGAATAATTAAACTGAAAACATATGGAAATTACCGGACACGGCCATGATTAAATAAGGTGGCCGATTATCCTGCCTTGAGGGGGAGAAAAAGCACATTATTCCATTTTCAAAGCCATTTAGCGACTGAAATAAAATTCAAACAACAGCCATGATACACTGTGATTAAACCCCCCCAACCCCAAACACCCCACACAGAGCTGTGGTTAGTCAGCGTCGCACACTAAAAGCACTGTGTACGACCACTGACCTGGAATTAACAAGTGAGAAAGACGGCATTGAGTGATAAAACCAATGTCACGTAGCCTCGATCATCATTTTTTCTGCATTAAAACGCTTCATTCAACTGCTTTGCATCCAGATTTATCCTCGGTGTTGAATCATAACCCACCTCATCGGGACTCTTATTGCGTTTTTTTTTTGTTGCAAATCTGGAATGTGATTTTCCCCAAAAATCAAGATTGAGCAAATATTATGCGACATGCTAGATATTAAAGGTGCATTATGTAATAAATCTAAAGCAACTGACCATAAAATCTAATATGTCACAGAGACTCAGGAATAATGTTCATATAACTGAACTGAACTCACCAACAACAACAGTACAGCCAAAATATTTGCACTAAAAAAAATCTTTTGCAGACTGCAAATCATGTTTATGTTTTGAAATCATGTTTTGGCATGTGGCGCCACCTACCGCCGTCTACCAATCATTGCAGTCAGTAGAGTCTCAGCTGCCGAGCAACCACGGGTTGTCAGTTACGTCAAAAAACGAAACCTAAAAGACCTCTGTATTTTGAATTTGAATGTAGTAACCGTTTTTTGGCCACATTCTTACATATGGCACCTTTAATATTTGTTCAGTGTGTTGCCATGCATGGCGTAGAATTGGAAATACTTCCGCACAAGCTTTGGTGTCCTCCATTTTCACCGCAAAACAACATCAAATCATTGTTTTCTTTTCTCATTCGATCATAAGGTTAAGCTGAGTTGACTGCGCCCTCTGCTGGACCATGTGGTTAATATTTCAGATGGTCTAGGGCACTTCTAGTCTGTTAAATGGGGTCTAAATATCCCCAGTGTTGGAACAGTTTTTCACATTTCAGTTAAAAAGTGACAGCCCTAGTATATGAATTAAATGAGCTCACTCTCAGCAGATAAGTCGTAATCACTGCTGCACCAAACGGAATGACAGGAGTTTGATTTAAGTCCTCTGCATAACAAAAACATCCCCCCTTCACTCTCTCGCTCTCTCTCTCATTGTCTCTCTCTGTCTTTCTCTCTCGTGATGAGTCGGACTCCTTCGCTCCAGTTGATAACAACCTCCTGCCACTCAGCCCGGGAACAATATATCACCAGGTCTGACCTTTCTTTCGAACTCATGCTGAATGAACTTCTCACACAAACACAGAGCGGCTCTTGCTTGATGAAAAGCAAGAAGACGACGACGAAGCACCCAACACGGAACACACACTCGAAAAAGTAGTTGGAATAATGTTTGATTTGTACCTAACATTGATTTAATGTTAAAATTCACTTGAGTATCTTTTGCCTCTCTGTAGTATGTATTGTATGGTGATGATTTATGTGGACAGGTGGATAAATTACTGTTCTGAAATTGGCAAGGGATGTTCTCTCTTTCTTCTTCTTTATTTAATTATTTTTTATTCCGTTTCCGATCAAAGACTCTGAACAAACTGGTTGTGTGAAGAAAAAATATATATATAAATACATGAATCTGTTGGTGGTGTAGTGTACATAGATCTCCACAACCATGCTGTCTGCTGTCAGGCAGGCTGATGATTTTAGCATGAATTCCAAAGATAATTGGTAGAAACTGTTTACTCTTCTTTTTTTTTCCTCCTTCCTGAAATGTCAGCGCTGGTTCATATTCAAAAATGCCCCTCTCTCCCAAAATGAACTGAAATTAAATGAACATCTCATGTTTTCGCTCTTTCTCTCTCTCTCTCTTTTTTTATTTCACAGATCATCTAGAGCAAAGACAGTTGCCTTGAAAATGTCTTTGCAAGAGAGAATCTAGTTATTATCCTAATTGTTGGTTATATTTATATAGGATAAAAATGCTTGTGATGCCATGTTTTTGTACAGTTTTATGTACATACAAGTGAAGCTTTCTAAAAGTTCTGAGAAAAGCCGATGGCATATAAAAATTGTAACATGTTTTTTCTTCAGATGTGCACATTTTGCCTTGGTTGGATTGACCTTTGCTGAGTCAGTGTGAATGTGGCCGTTCTATGCCTGCACTGTAGTCATTCACCGGCTCCCACGTCCTGAGGACTTAATCAGTTTTTATGTTTATCGTGAACAGTGAATCGTCTTATCTTACTGGTTTGTTCAACTCCTGTGTTCTGCTTTGTTCCGTTTCCGCATGTTGACAAATTCTCTTGTAATACTGTAAGTCCTCATGAACTTTGTAATAAAATCACTTCAGGGAAAAAAAAAGCTTTCAGTGTTTTCTATTGTTATTGAAAATTGTTCTCAATTTAAATGTACATTAAATACATAGTCATAAAATGACAGTTTAGTTTAGTTTATTAGTTTAGTTGACAGGAACCATGTACAGAAAAGGGTCTATACCAGAGTTAGCTAAATAGCTAATTTGCTTATGTGGTCCTCTGGGCAGGAAACAAGAAAACAACAGCAACAACAACTTTACAGAGAAAAGTGTTACAATAAAACACTTCACTGACAACAATGGTACATTATCTTTATTCACAAAATGTCAGTTTTTTGTTGTTTTTTAGACCGTGTGCTTTTTGTCACCCAATAAATGCAGCTCATAGCACTTCAACTTAGCTTAGGGATAGCTTACCACCACCAGTGAGAACGTGTGTTTAAAGAATAATGGGTCATTTGTACACACTTTGGGTATATAGAAAAGCACTATATGAATGTAATGAATAATAAAAATAATAGTACTACTACTAATAATAATAAAAAAAACAGAACAAGCTACAGCAATATGTAACAGGGTTGTTATAGTAAGGCCATTGAATTACAACAACATATATTTTTATTAATATTTCCTCCTGTAATGCAATCTCCTTCCTGTATTGTGGCGCAGTGATTGCGTGTGTGTGCCCGTGATAGGACCGTGACGTAATAGCGTACCTGCGTATGTATGGGAGCGCGCATGCTCACTCGAGCCATAGGGCTCGTTTCAACTTGGCTGGAGGTAAGTGTTTGTCGATGTGCTAAATGTTGTGTGTTTATTTTTGTTTTAAACATCATAAAACTGTCACAATTAGGTTTTGTTAGTCGTGCAGGGAGCATTGTGTGCGTGTGAGAGAGTTTGGGTCGGCAAGGAACGTGAATTGCGAGCTATTGGCTTAAAAATAGCAGCTAACGCTAGCCGCCTGTGTGTGTGTGTGTGTGCGCGCGCGTGCGCGTACGTGTGCACACGTGTGCACGTGGATGAGAGAATATCCTGCGTGCATCTGATGAGTCCTTCGTTTGATTACAGGTGGAATGGCATATACAGCAGATGAATGACTGCATGTGTTTTTGTCACAGAAAACAGGTATGAAGATGCACTTTCATTGGGATTAATGTGTTCAATGGATTCTTTTATTGAGATGAATGAATGATGTGTCATATTTCACTGTTCATTATACAATTTGAGTTTATATTTGTTATATAAACGTTTTACTTAAATTTAAATTTAAGTTTGTAATATTATTTTAATTGATTGGTTGATTGGAGCCAGAATCGTTCAACATGGCTGGAGATGGAATGGCATATACAGCAGATGAATTAATTACTTTTATTCTTTCTTTTTTTTTCTAATAATACAGAGACTTATGAGAAACACTAGAATTGCATCCTGGTCTTCATGACACTGAACACAACGCAGAGTGAACCAGAAAATGTAAAACCTTGTTACATATGGCTGAACGTTACCAAATTAACCCTAAAAAGCCTCACTACTCCTTTCAAAAATGTCTTAACCACAGGAGAACAAAAACAAAGGTCATGCTGCAGAGAAGCCTTAAAATGGCCGGTGAAAGCAGCGAGGAAGTAGAAGGTGATGATAGATGCCGGTGTGGATCATTTTCTCTTGGATAAGTAAGCAATTGAGCTTCAACCAAGATAGATAACCCAATCGCTCTCATTGTCACCTTGTTAGAAATCTCCAGTGACTCTGCTGCTAGGAGCAGACACACTTTAACTCTGTCTGTTGCTGAGACGTAAAAATAACTCAAATTGGTCCAGTGTAGAGCTGCAACTAACGATTATTTTCGTAATCGATTAATCTGTCAATTATTTTCTCGATTAATCGATGAATCGTTTGGTCCATAAAATGTCGGAAAATGTTAAAAAAATGTTGATCGGTGTTTGTCAAAGCTGGAAATGACGACGTTCTTGAATGTCTTGTTTTGTCCACAAACCAAAATGATTCAGTTTTAATGATTTCTTTATGTGGAGCAAAGAAACCAAGAAAATATTCACATTTAAGAAGCGGGGGCTTTTTGCTTGGAGTTTGCATGTTCTCCCTGTGTGTGCGTGGGTCTTCTCTGGGTTCTTTATGTCCAAAAAAATGCAGAGGTTAATTGTACACTCTACTTTGACTGTCGGTGTAAATTGATTTGAAGAGTGACAGGTTGTTCTTCTCTGTGTGTTGGCCCTGTGATGGACTGACGATCTTTCCAGGTTGTACCTTACCTTTCGATCTGTGTCTTCAGTGAACCCTCATGTGGAGGATAAAGCAGTAGACATACACTGTTGTACACATTTTACATACAGTATATTTACTTTAAACATGAACTTTTAAACCATATGACGATTTACAGCCTTGGAGATATATAGTGTGCAAAATGTGCCTCGCTCAGGACCCAGGCTTATTAAAACAAACTAGTAGTCTTGTCATGTGGGTTGCAGCGCTTCATTTCTGAGTCAGGAAGCTCCAGAATGCTGAGAGGCAACCAGTCCAGGGTTTCAAGTAGGAGAGTCCCAGGACCTGTGTTCACTACTTCAACTTAAAAAACAATGTATTCCTTAAGTACACAGCCCCCAGCATGCACTTAAGCTTAATACCCAACATTTCTTTAAAGCATTGATGAGCTGCCCGTTGCTACCCGTTTAGTGCATGGCTTACAAGAATGTCTTGTGATGTTAATTTTTGAGATGTCTAAGTGCCTCTACCCCAAGTCAGACAATGGACGACGCGCTACTCACTTGAAATGATTCAGTGAACGTGGAACTCTCACCACGTCTGGGTGTTGATGTTCAGTGGATATTTGCTGCGTTTGATCATTAGCACAAAAGCTATGAACTTAATTGACATAATTATTGTTGCGCAGATACCATATTATTTAATAATCTGTGAACTGCGGTTGTATAACGAGCGGTGAATTTTCAGCCTATTTCACAAACATTATCGACGTGTCTCGTTAATATTATGCTACATATTTTCTCACACAATTAGTGAGAATAAAAAGACACTCCACCTTTTACTCTTTGGAAGAGATTTAAAGACGGCAATGATTTTAGTTAATCTAGGACAGGCCTGTCTGCTATTAGTATTACAATGGGATGACATTTGTTCTTAACACCTCAAAGATGAGGTTTTAATGAGGTATGGTCATTTTTAAATCAAGAAAGAGACTGTCTATACCGTGATACATGATATGAGATTTTAAAACACTTAAAAAAAAAAAAAAAGGACGATCAGATATAAAAGTTAAGGTCCAATGTTTGGGCTCCTGTCACCGTGGTGATGCAAAATTAAAGCAACTGGTGTGACTCTTGTGTCAAACTCAAAGTCTTTTGTTTAGTAACCTCTTAGAGAGAAGATGAGCATGTGGGCAAGCAAGTATGAAAGAAATGTGCTGGCGGACTGAGTTTATTTGTCTGCAAATGATGCAAGCTGAAAGGTCATTATGTTCAGTGGCTTGTGAGACTTTTATCATGTGCAGTGTAGTCAAAGATGCAAAACATGAACTGAAGAGAAACATGATTTTTCCCCCTAATATTTAAACGTAAAGCATATTTCATGCTGTATATGAAGGCTCTGGTTGTTTTGCACTGCTCACAGTATTGTTAACAGTGTTTACTATTGTAACTATCTTATAGTTTAACATGTTCCGCTAAATAGCACAACACCATGACGTGATATTGAGCCTATTGGTCCATTCAAACCTTAAATTACAACTCTTATCAACACACAAGGCTATAGGATCAAGAATTTCTCATAAATATTTAGTCACAGGCAGAAAAAAGCTTGTAACTGTGAATCAGGCCAGGCTCTGCATATCTCCACTACTAAACAAAGTGCTCTTTAAATGTTTTATTAAATGTCAATATCAATCAAAGCATAGGAATGTTAATAATTTGCCAAGCAACCTTTTTTTTCTTCAAATTACTCATTAATATTTACAGGAAGCTTATAGATGAAACTGAAAATTAAAAACCTCTCTATGGTATTTGTTCATTTTTAATCACCTCTTGCAGTAACTTAACCTGCTGTCCGCACATCACTGCCACAAGTATACACAAGTATTGTATTTTAATACGTTTTGATTAAATTATCAATCAATTCAGACTTGCAAATCTGCATTGCATTCGGTACTGGCTTCAATACATTTTCTTCTCAAAGTGTGTGTGACACGGGGACATCATTTGTCCTCTGTCCACCATCTTAAAGTAAATTTTGGGCTGTTTGAAACCAGTCTAAAGGCTTTATATTATCAGCCTTTCCAACACGAATGTTGTTGTTGATTGTATTTGTAGGCAGTCAGCATGTCGCATTATTTCTGCACCAAAGTCCATGCGGTCTGCGAACAACTGCTGCCTCTATTTATTTCTTTTTTACATATTTTGACACAATCTTAATTAAGGTTAACTGACTATTGGAGGCGTTAGTGGATCAACAATCAGTAGTTTACGAACCTTTTTGTTTTCTGTTGGAAATGGTTGTCTAAAATAAAGCAGACATATAGAAAGATATCTTAAGATATTTATAGACTGGAGTGGGGATAGATTTTATTTGGTGAGCCTTTTGTTAAGTGATTAAAATGTGTTTTTCCTTGCGTCCCTGCTGACAGCTGTGTTTTCAGTGAGGGCAACCCTCTGTGTCTCAAGCTGGTTCCTGGCGCAGGTGGGGGTTACTTACTGCAATTAGCGCTGATTATGTCTGAAACTCATACAAACATTATTCAAAAAGCCTAAACTCACATATTAACTGTGGCTAAGGCACTATATTCCATTGATTGAACAACATATATCAAATTAGCTTCAAGAATCAAACACCACTGAGCTACAGCACAAGCAAACACAACTGGTATTTAGGTATTTACTTGTCTGTAAATAGATGAAGGCAACAGTCTTCCTTGTATAAGCCTGTTAATCTACACTCATTACTCATAACTGGCAACAAGCATTATGGCTTAGACTTACGTCAATGTTTGTTTTTAACAAAGTTAGAAAATGATATTTGTGTATCCAATAATAGTATGCCTGATTTTCACACATTATCTGGTGGGTATGGTTATTGTGCGAGTCTGCTTCAGTGCTTTAAGTGGAAAAAAAATAAAACGGTACTCGCCTCATACAACTGTTGTCAGGTAAATTAGGCAGTGGGCGGTCAGTTCCAGCAGATCATTAAGTGATATATTCAAATACTAGAACACGATGCTGATTTTTAAAAAACAAAATTGTTTTATTGAACTTTCAACTTTCCAGACAAATCACGTTTGTTCACTTGCATGTGGCCCAAGGGAGGTCTTCAGGGGGGCAAGGTAACTAACTGGCATCTACCATTCACACATCAAAGACAGAGATGGAGAACAAACATGGAGAAAATTGGAGAAGCCATGTGGTTGACAAGTAAATTGATTAAATGACATACTCCTGTGTTTGTTTCTATCATAACAAAACAGTAGACAATGACTATTATTTTAGACCTAAATATATATTTGATTGCAGTGTGGGCAAATATGATATATATAAATACACTGATTTAGGAGGACCCACAACATTGATGTTATTGATGAATAAGATCTTCATATACTTAGTATACTAACTTGTGATAGGCTATATGACCTGCGTATTGTGTTTTATTTTGAAAGGGAGTTGGAAGTGGTTTACTTTGATTCTGTGTCAGACTTGCTGTCTGGTGTGATCTGCTCTGTTGAGCTTGACGCGTTTTAGCAATGGCAAAAACTGAACTGCTAGCTATCGATAGCGCTGCAGCACAGCGAGGCGCTCCTTGGACACTCCCGGTGGAAATGCTCACATTGATTAGAATGGAAGCGATCAGCAATGGCATTCCGCTGCCGTAACGCCGTAACGTGCCTGGTGGAAATCCGGGGAGAGAAATAGAACAGGACAGGGTACTATGAGCTCATAAGTTCCGGTACGCCAGAGGCTAAAATTGAGAAGTTTCGGTACTCTGTACGATGCGTACTGGCCCAGTTAAAGCACTGGTCTTATGGCTACTTTCCACGACGCAGTTCCACCGCGGCACCGCACAGCTCGCCTCTACATGTTTTGGTATGGTTTTTACCATAGCACCTCCTCAACGTGGGCAAAGTCATCATATCTCGGCTGCATGAAAGTACCGTGACTTCGTTTTACAGGCGACCCAAACTAGTGAATAGTGACTTGTAAAGCAGTTGTTTTCGGTGTACTGATTCATTAGACTCGTTTAATTCAAAAGATTAATTCAGTACTTCCTGCATGACCGGAGCATAGACTAGGATTGAAATATGGCTGAACGGCTTGTGATGCAGCTTGTGACAGGCAGTGTTGTCACTAAAATGAATGGAAATGGAAAAGCACCAGTTCTTAGTAGAGGAATGTGCACTAGTGAGAATACAATAGAACAGTAGGGAGCAGATCAACACTCGTGGGTCACTTGAACAGGAGTTCAAATTAGACCTTGGGAGAGATTAAGAGGCAAGCTCCGCCACATGGGCCTGTGAAATGCAAACATGTCTTCTGAGACACCAAAAGCGTACATGTGTGTGTGGTGCATTGCAATTGGGAGATCGATCCGCTTGTGCGCGAGGTGAAGGTATGTGAGACGATTAAATGCTACATAAAAAATCGGGGACTTCTGTATCTTGAAGTTAAGAACAAGCATCAGACTGTGATGAAACAGGAGCCCATGGTGTCACATGATTTTAGTAGTTTTGCAATGACACTTGTTTGCATTTCAATTCTCAGACGGATTAGCAGTATATCCGTTTACTTGTGAGAGGAGAAAGAGACATAAGTGCAGCAGCTGGATTAGCCCGTGTGTTACACACACGATCGTGGTCCTTGGCCGGTGCATTCTCTGCATCCATTAGGCTGCACAGGATAAGGACTTACACTGACATTCAATCTACATTTAACTCATGAGGAAGAGGTGGAGGAGATGTATTGTGTGTGACACAGGCAGAGCGTATTTGGAGTGTGAACTCACCTATGTTGGCACATCCAGTATTATGTGTCGCTTAAATAAGCATGAAAATAATGCACCGTTGGCTTTAGACTAGGTTTTGTTGGTCAATGGGACAGTGGCTTTCTGCTGCCTCGAGATAACAACGCGGCGACATTGCGCCTGACCACATCTCATTTAAACACCAACGCACAGATAGGCACAACGATGAACACATTTGCTACCCACACGGCTTGGGCTTAAAATGACGACCGTGCAAACAAGTTACCTCACGTGTAAAATAAATAGACAAATTAAATGTTTACTGAAAACACAGAGCCTAAACCAGAAGGGGTCTTCTTTCAGCTGTATACATCTAGTAAAGGTTTCTGTCTGAAAATAAGTATTTTTAAGTCTCCTACACCTCGGACACAAAGTCTTGCACTCAACTTGGACACAGTTTTTAATTCCGCCACTATGTAATCGAGTTTGACACCCCTGCTTTGAATGGTCAACAAGATGGTCTGTATTTATATTGCGGTTTCCTAGTCTTGATGACCACTCAAACCTGTTTGACGCTATTTTGCCATTCAAGTTCAAGTTTCTTGCCCAAGGACATATCAGCATGTAGACTAGCAGAGCCAGGAAATCAAACCCACAACCTTTGAGTTGAAAGACGACTAACCACTGAGCTACCGTCACCCCAAGACAAAAAGACTGGAAAAGGGCTATACAAATATTGACCACATACCATTTTCTATATGAATGCGGCCAAAAGTCTTTCCCTCTGCTTTACTTTCTGCATATTAACATGCATTGAATTAAATAGATTAGATAGATGACCCCACCCCAAATTCAGAAGATTTGGATATGTAGGATTTGCAGTGGAGCCACTTAACAGCAGCTGTGTATCTTGCCACTATCTACAACCTGAAGGATTAAACAATAAAAAAAGGATGAGACTACTCACAGTAATGCAAACCCAATTCCAGGCAGTGGAGGAGTAAGCGCTTGAAGAGAGCCACAGCTGACTGCCTCAAGGTTTCTCCTCTAATACTCTCCTTGCAGGGAAGAACTTGCATGAGTAACTTTACCGACTTCATCAGCTTCGACTGCCACACATAAACTCGCAGCTAATTTTAGCTTAGCCTGCTTCCCAGGGAGTGAGAGAAAGCCAATACTATCAATAACATGTAACCTTAAAGGTGGACATGAGGCACCAAGCTCTCTGTACTCAGAGCATCATCTTGTGCAGTGATAGAAACTGGAAGAAATAAAAGTTTATGCAGGCTATGAACTGCAGCACACTGAAAAATTGGACTTGCTTCTGCATCTTCAATCCTTGTGTGCTGTGCTTTGAAATAACAAGGGAAGGTTCAAAAGTGTTATGGCATGCTGTTAAATGCAGAAGTATTTCCCAAATGGTTCCCTGTTACTTAATCTAACCTCTTGAAGCATGTGGCGGGGGGATTTACATCTTTTACATTCCAATTTACAATTTTTGGGGGGATTTTAGTAACACTGGTTAAATTGTCACAGGGGTATTTCATTATATTTGGTTGCCACTGAATTTTAACTCAGGGCAAGGGGCTCTATTTTGTAATTTATTAGTCTATTAGATTTGCTCGGCATTTCCTTTCACTGTTGTGGTGAAAGATGGCATAACTGGCACCTTCAAGACCTATTTGCTGCAGGAAATTTCTCCTGTGGCAGGCACTGGCCTTCCCAGAATGGCCGTGTAGTGCTGGATTTCTATCTATCAATTATTAATTTGTCTGTGTTCTGCTGGATTCCCTCTCACTTGAAGGATGTGCTGTGTCAGTATTATGGTTATTATCTGCTTTTTGACTCATGGAAGTCTTTTGCTATTCAGGGGAGTCGACCAGAATTGGGCGAGGGAGACCCGGGACCGTGCAGTAATTGACAACGCAATCAAGATAAGGCAAGGAAGATGATGAATTGAAGTTGTTAAATTGAGTCAATAACTCTATACATATCACATGAGCAGCATGACTTTTATGATATGATATTCTTTTGCACTGTAGTAGGCTGTTATCAAATGAAGTATCATGAGAGCTTGTTTTGAAGTTTAAAAAGTGAAAATTGAAGTCATTGTAAGACTCTGGGAAAGAAGTTCAGGGGCCAAAATTAGCTTGAGGCCCAAAACTCAGCTTCACCAAAGCGAGGGATGTAAGTCAGGAAACATTGATCCCACTGAACAACCGTGTTATGGTTTCAGTCAACCCGTTTGCAGTCATCTTGCTTTACTTGTGCATAGCTGTTGCCTCTGTTTGTCTTGACATAAAACAAATCACTTCCTGTGTGAGGTGTGAAAATGTCAGTCTAAACACGTGGATCTGATAGCTTTAATCACCTTTGTGTGAACTCATTTGACAATGAGTTGAATGTCATGAACATTTGTTGATATTTAAATTGCTATAGCTAATTGTATGCTAGTCCTGGTAAACCCAGCTGAATCTGCCAGCGATTTAGTTTGGCTCTGCAGACACGTCTGTCAAGGACACCGTTCTGGCCAACTACAGAATCTCTGAATAAAGTGGAACCAAAGGAACGTAAACATGTTTTTTCCACTGGCGCGCTAGAGGCAGGCTTAACACAATGACAACAAAGAAGACATCCAACATTGCAGCCATAGAAGTGCAGCTGTCTTTCGATTTGGCTTTCGCTTCCATTATAAGCGACACAGACAAAAGTCGTTAGATGCCATTTACCAGATACATACCCATCTCTTTGTCGCACTGTACACTTAATCTAGGTCATTGATCTGATTTGTTGTTGGTCCATCCAATTGCATACATACTGTAGGGATTTTAATCCTTGTCAGTTGGTCATGCCTATTGAAATTGGCAGGTGACTACACAGCAAACAAATGAGATGAGATTGAGATGTGGTCTGGCTTCAGCCAGGCTAAAGCTAGGTTTATACTGTCGGACCGTGCGTGTGAGCTCCAAAAGGTGTCGCGGCGCTAGGGTGCGCCAACTCTTCATTTTCAATGGAAGACTTGCTGTGCAGGTCCACTTGTACAAGCATTTGTATGACTCTTCTGTCCGAGAGCACCGAGACAGTCTAATGGCCTTAAATTCATGGAAGGAGATTCTTACCATGTTTACAAAAAGACGATGATTTTTTCCGTAGGATGTGAAAAAAACCAAAAGGGATCGCTTTGTGAAGGGCAAAAGACGAGCCCATAGAAAGAGTTGTGACCCATGGGGAAAAGCCCTCCCGGTGATCTTGGAGGAGCTGGGATGGCTGTTCCAATACCTGAAACACAGATAGACAGACACTAATTTTGAGACCGATATGCGGAAAGTTGTTGTTTACTACTGTTGCTAGGGAGTGGACGTTTATCTGACAGCACAAGTTGAATATTTTGTTGTGCACCCCCTGTTGTTGCGAATACGGCTACGAACAACACAGCGAGTATAAACGCCTCCGTGCGTGTGCGTAGGACGCTCCGCCGTCTGCGGAGCCCCACGCCACATTGCAGGCAGGAGTATAAACGAGGCTTAAATTCATGCACTGCATATTTTCAAGACAGCCGATCTGGCATTATCGTTTCGTGACCATGAAAAACATCTTGTAATTAATCAAGACTAAAACTCACACAAAGACTCTGCAAGTAGCTCATATACACCAAGTACCCATTGCATTTGTTACATAAAAACAAAATTGGGAATGACATAAATTGTAGCCAGCTGCGACTCGTGGCAGCACGTGTTTATTTCGATGTACATCTTCATTAGCAAATACGCATTGTGTTGTTTATATTGCATATTCTTTGTTGTCACTACACAGGTTAGAATAAAGGCCATGCTTCATAGTGATGCCTTCACAGGTTTATTTTTGCCTTTCCTCTCAGTCCGTATTTGGCATTATGAAAGCGACAAAACATTAAAATAAACATGAAGGTTTTAACAAGTGCACTGTCCTATTTGTTTATTGAACAAAATCAGTGATTTAGAGTCTAGCAACAAAACAATAGAAAATTGAAGAAATGACAAAAACAATTAAGCGTAACACATTTGCCATACAAATGCCACCAACATTACAACAATACAAATAAATGAAAGGACATTTACCATGTGCACCTCTTGGACAATAGTTTTCATTATCTCATTATTATGCTCATCCATTGTCTGCACACATGCTGACCCTCACTTTCTGCTCCTTTCACTCAGTCATACTGGTGTCTCAATAAATGTACCAACAAAGCAAGCGGAAAATCACACTTCAAGGCCATATAAATAAATAAATACCAAACTAACCTTTATGATCTCCCTTTAAACAGCATTATAAAATATGCTTCAGTTAAACGGTCACTGAGACACTTTCAAGTGACATTTAGATATAGATATAGCCATAAATGTAAATGAAAACGCTGCAGAGATATGCACATTATGGCATTACAAACATTTAGATTGTAGATTAACTATATAAATAGATGAGATAATTTATCTGATAAGAGTGAAAAGGGAGGGTGAAATGCAGCAGCCACAGTTAGTGCCTGCTTTTCACCAAATGAAAATACAAATTTACTTTGGCAAATCAAATTAAATTTAAAAAAAAAAGTTTTATTTAAAAAAAAAAAAGAAAAAAAAAGGGTTTGTTGCTCTTTTGCAGGATACTGAAATGGGCTTACTTCACTAAAAACAGTCATTTCCACAGACTGGATCAGGAGCCACAGATGGGTCGTGGGAGATTTATTTTCCGTGGCCAAATACGCCTTTTAAGTTTATGCGTCTCTATATTTCTTATTTTAAAATCCGGTTTCGATTAATTTATCATGCATTTATCTCTTGGATTGGTTTCAAAATAATATTAGGTGTTTAACAGTCTCACTTATGCCTATCCACAATGTGATCTGACCACTGAGAACAGATGATCATCTACTAATCTAATATTGTTCGAAGTCACGATCTCCACCTTCAAAAGAAAAGGTGGAATTGAGGACTTAACCACGCCCCCAGTGTGACGTCCTGCTGGTGTACCAGAGGGGGGAAATGCGACCTTATTCAGTGGTGGAAAACCCTGGATTTAAGCATTTACTGGTTATTGTTAATGACAATTTATATTGTTAATAAATTATTATGACATTAAACCAATGATCCCAGACTAAACTAGACAAAAATGGCAGACTTCTGCGATTGAGAATCGAATCGTAACCTTAACATCGAAAATCGAATCGAAGGACTTGGAGAATTGTAACACTTATTCCTCATTCAGACCTGGGGCCTCATATATAAAAGAGTGCGCAGCTTTCATACTGAAAGAGGGCGTACTCACAACATTTGAAAAGTACGTACGCAAAGAAATTCTCAGATTTATAAAACCGTGCGTACGCCGAGTCCTGTGCACCTTCTCTTTATATATCCCATCAAACGTGAAACTGAGCGCAGGTGAATGAGTAACACACCACGCCCTCGTTCCACCCACAAATTAATATACAAATGACTCTAAAACACACTCTCTGACGCCTCCTTCCTGAAGAACAACGACAAATGCGGCAGCAAAGGAGGAAAATAAAATAAAAACATGGAAAGTGTGCAATCAACGCATCAATTTATGATGTATAAATTTGAAAAAGAGATATTATTATTTTTTGTTTGTTTGTTTATTTGGAATTAGATATAAACACGAAGGAACTAAATGTGAGGTTCATTGCGTCTGCTCTCATATTAATGTTGATGTTTAAAAAAACTAGCTGTGCATTGATAGTTGATCTTGTTGGTGTTGTTTTTCTGATGTAACATGTATGTTGAGACATGACTTATCCATGTGTGCTGAATTTACAGATCATTTCAACAATCTATAAATGTGTCAGTGTCACAGGTCATCATCCAGTTACGCACACACGAATTACGCACAGAATAAGCAGATAGAGCACGGTTTATACATGAGGCCCCTGATCTGCGGATCACACTTACTGTATGTGTTAATTTTAGTGTGTCCTGAATGCATCCTCAGATCCAGTTACAAAATCACAATCAAACATGGTTTTGAGGATGCATGTGGCCACATTCCCGAGCATGCAGGACTACATTGATGGCAGAAAAACATGATATTGTTCTTGTGAAAAGATGCCTCCAGAAGTCTGTCCATATAAGATCAGATAAAAGAGGATGGACGTTAATACCAGGTCTGAAAATGGCTTTTTTTCAGTTTTAAGCTGGGTTAGGTAGGCAGGCGCTCTGCTCTCCTAAAAACATCCTTTTACTTCTTACTTTCCTGCAGCCTAAGCATTTGCTCACACTTTATGGCTGACTAAAGTGACATTACTACCACTAATGGTGAACTCTTTTTTTGTGGCTGCAATGACAAGCCAAGGAAGGAAATCTCTTCACACAACAGACGCGTTGTGTTGAATTGAGTCGCATTTACTGTTGCAGTTAGGGGAAGCTGTTATGTTGTTGGGCGAAGCATGGCTCCAAGGGAAAACTGTCACTGAAAAATAACCTGCTCATATTAATTCATATATTATTAAGTGTTTGTTTACCTCCATAAACAGAGAGGGAACATGGATTAGAGATGGAAGATAAACTCAGGGAGAGACAGATGGGGAAGAAAGAAGCAAGAGGAGGCAAAGAGAACAGTGGAGGAGAGTGCAGAAAAGTAGAAGAAGAACCCTCCAGACACAAAATATCTGGCTGGAAGTCAGTTATTTTATTATTATCTGCGTAGTACAAGCCTTGGCTGTGGCACATTTTAAATGGCAATAATAAAAAAAAAAACACTTCACTACACAAGGTATATAAATAAAATATTCTTAATTAATCTATCTATCATTTAGTACTCCCTCACATCCCACATGCATGGTCACATTTCCCCCATCGTAAACCTTTTGATCCAACTATGTCTGGTTGAAAAGTATTTTGGCAGGTAATTATTTCAGTTTACCAGCCTTCGGCAGACAGAGTAGAAAGTTCATTTTTAGACCCTGTGCAAAGTTTCTGTGTTCACGCTTTGTGTTGAACGCATAGGAAATTGAATTTAACCTTAAAATAACAGCTTGAGGATGATTTCGATGGGTCACTGACTTGCAATAGAGAGGATGGAGCCTCTTCTTTTATTCCCACTCGGCACCTGAACCTCTGTGCTTGCACTATGTAAATTTGGTGAGTGGGTAAGAAGACTGTGAGAAGTGTGTAATTTAGTCAGAAAATCCGGCCCAGAGTTACGCTGAACTAAGGTCAGTTAAAAAAGACTTAAACTGGGGTTTAAACTGGTCAGAACAAAAATCACAAATGACTCTGTGGAGGAAAGGCAAGACCCATGGTAAACACACTTTATATTTTCATCTTCATTTCAGGCAGCAATGCAAATTTTCCGGTGCACAGGTACAACAAATATTGGCTCTAAATTTCACAGTGAAAGCTGCTTACATTTACAGTCTGAGCCCAGAGTTCACAGCGCTCCAGGTGAAAAGTCATTTAGCAACAATCTACATGATATTTTGTGCATATTTTGTGCATATTTTGTATTTACTATGAAACAAATATGACTGAAGTGCTATGAACAGTTTTTTATCCGTCTTGGAATTCCATGTTCTAAGTTTCTGAGTCATAAACCAGGAACATCCAATCATGTGTATGCCCCCGGAACTCGGACACTTTTGACGTATGATGTATTTGCTATGCTCCACAATGGTTTAACCCATATGATTTTATGAAATTTACATTTCATTATTTTTTAGGGCAATCCATTTGTGTGTGTTTTCAGGGCGGAGTTTTGACGAGAGAGCGGAAGAGGAAGTGGTTGAATGTATTTTTTGCATTGGTTGCATTGTTGCTTGTTATTGCAACCTTTCCAAGACTCCTATTTCCCA